>NC_039259.1:27563455-27600955 GCF_003368295.1 Carassius auratus | reverse complement strand
CCTCTCAGAGTCAGTTGGTCAGCTGGCCGAGCCCCTCCGCATCCCATAATTCCCTTGGACCAGTGGTGAGGTCAGATCTGGTTCAGGTCCCTGAGGTTTGAAGCAGCTGCGCTCGAGTTTGTGTTTAATAGAGACGTCTTTTTGTTCTCCTGCGAGTAGAAATGAGAAATAGGTGTGTAATGTGTTTGTCACTTCGTTAATAAATCAACTTGTTGCGTGAAGAACCTGGTAGTAAGATGAGGAAATACTTAAATTGTGATTATTTTGTCGTATTTCAGATTTAAACATTTAACGTTTCATAGTAAAAGTAATAATAATAATAATTATTATTATTACATGGTAATATGTATTGTTGTTAATGTTAAAACTTTTTATAAAAAATAATAATAATTACTATTATTATTATTATTATTATTACATATTTATAATATGTATTGTTGTTAGTGTTAATCCTTTTATAAATAATAATAATAATAATAATAATAATAATAATAATAATGATAATATTATTATTATTACTACATAATAATAATATGTATTGTTGTTGTTAGTGTTAATTATTTTCATAAACAATAATAATAATAATAATAATAATTCATATTATTATTTTAATTTGTTACACTTTGTTTTATTTTATAGTGTAAAAAAAGCAGTACCTTTTAATTATTATATTTTATTTTAATATAAAAAATAAGATATCAATATATTGGTATTGTACTGTAAAGTAAAAAAAATTATATTTAATAAAAATCATAGTTATATAAGCCATGGTAGTAATTAATAACAAGTGTTATTTTACAGCAATAGTAAAGATGCAATGCTAATATTTAGGTCTTAATTTAATCACTTTTATACATTAAATCATTAACAAAGGATGTTTAAATGCTTCTCTATTACTTTTACTGTAATAATAAACAACTTTGATTTATTGCATTTGTTAATCTAGTTTAGGAACACAACTTGGTGTGTTTATGTGTGTGTGTGTGTGTGTGTGTGTGTGTGTGTGTGTGTGTGTGTGTGTAAAGTAGTGTATTCATGTAAAGCGATATATAAAATACAGCAAATATTAACAGCTTGATTTGTTTATATGATCACAAAATATAACTATCATCATCCAGCTCTAATCTGATGCATGCGTAAAGATATCATAAACATTAACTTGATGATTTTCTGTAAAGCTGCTTTGAATCAATGTGTTTGGTGGAAAGCACCGTTCAAATGAAAATGATTTTAAAGGTTATTTCGTGAATCGTATGATCACGAGGTGTGCTGGTGTCTTCAGAGTTTCTTCTGTTGAGTTATTTAGAAACATTGGCCTCCGTGTAACATTTAACCGTTCCCTGTGCACGTCTCTGACAATAAATCTAGATTATTTGGATGGGGTTTGGTTTCAGGGCTCCGAGCTGTGGTGAATTCTCAGGGCTTGCGTGATGTATGAAGGCACGGACGGTTGTGAAACGTCTTGGAGCGTGAAATAAATGACTACTAGGAGTTTTGGGATGGTGCACTTAGTCAGAAATGAGTGTAAATTTGCACGATTTACTTTCACACACTTGAATTCTGGCTTCACTCTGTCATGTAAACAACAATAAACAACACTTCTATTACTAAAAATGTACAAAAAGATTCTTATAATTAATAATAATAATTGTAATAATATTTATTACTAGTTATTATTTATTATCTTTAATAAAAAGGTCTACCTTTAAATATTTTTAAGTTGTATAAATCAACATTTGTTAATAGTCTGGCTTTTAGAAAACTGTTTAAATTACTTATACATCTATCATCTATATTAATAAATGCAGTAAATCAATTTAAACAGCATCTTTTTAGTCTCTCTTAGTCATTTGATGTTTGAAAGTGAATAAATTAATACATATTATTATTATTATTTTTTTTTAATTGCAATTTTAATATTGTTGCAAACTAAAACTTTAAATATTTTAATTATTTACTTTATGATACTAAATGCACTTCCATTTTAATAAAAAATATTATTTTAATTAATAATAATAATTATTATTATTATTAATTAATTGCATATTATTTAAATTAATAACATTATTATTATTATAAAAAATAAAAACCGTATACATACAGTAACAATAATAATAAATATTATTTAATACCACTACTACTACTAATAATAATAATAATTATTATGAACACTAACAATATTAATAATATTATTTAATAATAATACTAGTAGTGGTAGTAGCAGAAAATTTTTATAATTCCATCTGCGCTGCTGTCAGACACAACATGCTGTTCGAGGAGAACATTCCTCCCCAAAATAAACTGGCTTTGCCCAGACGGAGGGGTTTTTCTGGGAAGGCCGGCCGGATCTGGTGTGTGCTGTTAGTTTGTGGTGAGAACGGTGATTTAAGGAAGGGATATTTTAATCGTGAGATCCATAGCTGTGCATGATATTCTGCTGCGTTTTTCTCAGATTGTCTCCCAGTGCAAAAAAACAAAAATATCCAAACATTCCTAAATCTAGATGTTTACTTATTACACAAACATTTATTTTAAATTATAACTTTTTAACTTAAAACAACAAATATCTCTCAGTTGAGTCTGAAAAATGTAAGTTTATTTTTTTCTGATCCACATTTGCAGATATTTGTTCTTATTTCAAGCATAAACTCACTGTTTTCTAAAAATACACAGAATTTCTCTCTGTAGAAGTTACTTTTCACGGCAAAACACAATTTTCTTACTTCGTATTTCTGTCTTGTTTTACAGTAAAAATACCTAAACATTCATAAATCAAGATGTTTACTTATGATGCAAACTGCATTTTTCTGACCCCATTTGCAGATATTTGTTCGTATTTCAAGCTTAAACTCACTTCATTTTGAGACACTTTTTTTTTAGAAAACAAATATTATCTTGTAAAATAAATGAAAACTAGTGTTTTCCAAAAATACACAGGTTTTCTCTTTGAAAGTGACATTTTCACGGCAAAACACAATTTTCTTAGCTAGTATTTCTGTCTTGTTTTACAGTAAAAATATCTAAATACTCCTAAATGAAGATGTGTTTACTTATGATGCAAAATCTTTTTTTTTGATGATAACATTTTCCTTAAAACAACAAATATCTGCCAATGGAGTCTGAAAAAAAATTTACATAAAAAAAAAAGAATTCTTACCCCTATTTTATTATATTTGTTCGTATTTCAAGCATAAACTCGCTTAATTTTGAGTCACATTTTTTTCAGAAAACAAATATTATTTTGTAAAAATAAATGAAAATTTGACTGTTTTCCAAAAATATTGCATAGCAAAACACAATTTTCTTACTTAGTATTTCTGTCGTTTTACAGTAAAAATTTGTTTAAATGATACAATTTTTGCTTGAAACAACAAATATGCCAATTGAGTGCGATTTTTATTTTTATTTTTATTTTTTTATGTAAATTTAAAAAAGTTATTTTTTTCTGACCCCCTTTTGCAGATATTTGTTCATATTTCAAGCATAAATTCATTTTGAGTCACAACTTTGACTTATCTTGTGATTTTATTCTGAAGTAAATGAAAGTGAGAGTTTACACTGATTGGTTCTCTGTAAAAATTAGATTTCGCAATATTTGTGTGATTTTTTTTTTTTCCAGTACAAATATCAAAACATTCTTTAATCGAGACATTTACTGGAGATGCACAGTGAGATAATGTCTAGTTCATTTTAAACAAGATCTCCCAAATGGGTCAGAATAATAAACTTGCTTTCCTTTTGTATAAAGTTTATTTTGCTGACTCCATATGCGGATATTTTTTCTTGCTTTAAGTATAAACTCACTTTAATTTGATTTTTCTTTTCCGAAAACAAGATTTATCTCTCTCTCTGAAAAAGGGACATTTTGCACAACAAAACATTATTTTTCTTTTTTGTCTTGTTTTTCAGCAAAATTATATATAAACCATCTTTGGTCAAGATATATTTACCGTGAGATGCAAAATGAGAGAACATAAGAAATAAATAGATTAAAATAAAGACAGTTTATGCTTTTTTTTCTTCTCATTCTCCTTTCTCATTGATTGATTGAGCTTTTTATAATCTAGATGCATTATTCACCGACTTGAGAAAAGTATAAGTCATATTTAGAAAGTACAGCCAGTTTTTCTGTAAACTTTAACTGTTGTTTCAGAGATCTTTAGCTGCTTGGCTTCACAATGCAGTGAAGAAACATCACGTCAGGGTTATTATCGTTAACTAAAACTAAAACCATAAACATTTTTGCCACTTAAAATAAGATAAACGTTAATTGAAGTAAAATACAAAAAAAGGCAAGCTTATTTTATTTCAGCTAGCTGCCAAGACAACATTTGTCATGTTTTAGTTTAACTTGTTACGATACGATTAACTTGTTAACTAGTTTATTGACCAATTATCGGTTTTATAATTTAATTTTAAGAACATTTATTCAAAAATTGTAATCCAACCCAGATTTACTTAAAAATTTAAAATAAATAAAAAGAAAATAAAAAAAGTGTATAATTTATATATTTAGGAAAAATAAAATAACAAAATATAAATAATAGAATTTTGTTCATATTTAAAAATATAGTGATATCTGTCAGTTTCTCTCTCTCTGTCTGTCGTGTGTGTGTGTGTGTGTGTGTGAGTGTGACTGTTGTCTGTCTGAAGACTCCTGCGGCTCTGTTTGTTCAGCAGCTAGTGTTTAAAGCCTCGTGCACATGTGGAGGTATCGTGTTCCCTCACTTCTCCAGATGTCAGGAGAACAGAAATACAGAAATAGCATCAGTTTGGACATGTAGTGTAACTCTGGTTGTGTGTGTCTGAGATCATGTGCTGTATAAGGTCTCTCTCTCTCCCTCTCTCTCCCTCTCTTATTTTATTTTTAGTTATAGTAATCATTTTATTATATTATTATGATAATAACCATTCATATAATATATAATTAATGTAAATAATAATCTTAAATAATTTAATAAAATATATTTTTAGTGTTTTGTTTTGAAGTTTCAAACGTAAAGAATCTTAATGGCTGTTATTTTATTTTATTTTTATTTACAAATATTGTAAATAAATAAACAATTCTTAAAATAAATGTTTTATCACACTCTGCAGGAAAATTACTTTTTGAAAAAACAAACAAAAAAAACGAGCAGACTTTATTGGTGTTTTGTTGCACTTTAAGCATTTAATTGCTTAATATCTTTATATAATCACTGCATATTAAAAATAAAATATTTTTAATATGCATATCCACATATACATAGTATGCATATATATGTGTATAAATATATATATATATAATATATTATATATATTATATATTATATATTATATATTATATTATTATATTATTATATATATATAATTGCATACATTTTAATTAAAACAATTTATTAATGGTAGATCTAGTGTGTAAACTAATATTAATAGTTAATCTCACTGATTGTGACTGAACTGACCTTACAGGTTTGCCTTATTGAAATAATAAAGTTTGGTATAATAGATCATATGATAATTCATTTTTGTGTGTAAATGCAATGAACTGAAGCTCAGAAAGCAGATAAGGAAATCACAGTTTGAAGAGGCCAAATAAAAGCTGCTCGATTATTAACTTGACTCCAGCAATCATTTACTAGTGAAATATCTGATGGTGGACAGTCAGACTGTTACACAACGTTATATAACAGACTACATTCGAAGGGGGTATTTCTTAAAAAAGGGTGTGGGGTTTGGACAGCAAAAAGCTGGTCTCAATGCATTTCCAGGAAGAAATGTCCTGTTGAGCAATGTTTTGAGTGTTGTTATTATTGTCCAGAGTTCAGATGTTGGATCAGAAACACTGCTGCTTTTCTGTCAAGCTTCCTGCAGCGAGTTCCAGGCCGTTTCCAGCAGGGCTGTCAAATTAGCTAAATTAACCTAAATTCAAGTTTTGTACTTAAGTATTATCAGTATTTGAATTATATTTGAATATAAAAGGCATAATTTCAGTTAGAGGGGAAAAGGCCACAAGAGGGCGCTTCACGCAAAATATTACTAACCCACATTTATTTGAAGTTATAAAACAACGCAACTGTTTTTGAAACAAAGTGCATAGTGTTTAAAGTAATGTGTATAAACCAAATATAATTAATTAAGTTGCTTTAACTATTGTAAACAAAACAGCATCATGTACGTATTAATAAAAAGTAAAACCAATCGCAAAAAGTACTTTTTAGTTTAATATACCCCATAACTATATAACACAGCTCTAAGTGAATGAAAACACCCTGCACAGTTTTAAATCTGAAAGTGAACCGTGTATAAAGTTATTCATAGTCTCTCAAAAAAAAAAATTTGAAAAAAGTTTTTAAAATGAAATCCAAGGTGTTTCATGTTTACGTCAAAAACCATCAGTCAGTTTTCACATTGGTATGAGTGAAAATGTAAATTCCCTTTTTACCACTAGGTGGCGCTTTTGTAGCAGTAAAAATAGCTGTTTCCCCAGTAACTAAGCATCACTGTGCTCACAAACGCTGCTTTATCAAGATTCAAGATTGTTTTTCGCCACATACACGATTATATAGAGCATATATATAACCAGCAGTGAAATGTGAGTAAGTTACCAATCCCCGCAGATTAGCCTCACGCAAAGGAGGGGTTTGAAAAAATGAATCGTTGCGTGAATCGTTTGGGAATCGTTGAGCAAAAATGATACAAATAAATGCATATTATAAGACAATGTAATTGTTTTTTGACCTTGACATGTTGTTGGGGACTCTCAAAACCAAATATGAACCTTTTTTATAACCCATAATAGGGGCACTTTACAAACTGCAGATGAAGTGGGATGTTTCGTTTTTTAAGTCTTTTGTGGAGTGACGAGCCGTTCTTAAGAGACTTTTAACTTTAGCCACGGAACATGCTAACTAGCACATTATTAGTAAAGTCAATTTGCAAAGATTCCCGAAAGAAAAACACCTTATATTCACTTGTTCTGTAGGTGAAGCTGGATCACTAATGATTTGATTCACTGTATATAATAATATAAAATCTTATGATTTTTGCCTCATTCTGTTAGATAAAACCCCATCTCGTCACAAAGTTATTTCAAACACTCAATTAAGAGAAAAAGCATATCAATAAATTATATATTTGGTCAACAGGTTTGTAAACAAGCTCATGCACATGCAAAACTGTGCTACTGTAGTACATTTATTCAAAGCTTAGACTGATTTATGTCGCACTGTACAGCTCTGAACAAACCAGTTCCACACTGTAGAAGGAGCTCCTCGTTTAGCGATATCTTGTATCGTTTCACGTCCACCTTCCGCCGACGTACGGTCGCACACAATAATTTGTCAACAACTAGGCTGTATCGTTATTATCGCGGGAAGACGATCCCAAGTCAATCGCAATTTTCACAAACACAAACCTCACGTTGTGTCAGTTACGTTTACACACTTCCTCCGAAACGTTCATCCATCATAAAAAGAGAAGGTTTATTTGTATCCGTTACCAGATTTTTATTGGAAATGATGACGGATACACAAAAACGAAAATGTGTGCAAGGACCTTAATTCTTATCCTAATTCTACCGGTATATCGCGAACGATACGATACTGCGAAACGATACGATACCGCCCCTATCCAACGTTTTTGTATTCTAATGTGGATTTTTTTTCTGTTGTTCGACAAATATCAAAATTAGAGTTTTTATTTGACAGCCCTAGTTTCCAGTTCACGATTGATGGACTTTATCCATCACTTGCAGCACAGAGTCCAGTATAGAGGGTCCCAGATCCAGACTGAACGTGAACGCTGAGTCCGTTTGGTCCGGCTGTGTTTCCTCTGGGTTGGTTTGGGTCGAATCCCGTCCGGAGCTCAGGCTTCCGCGAGCAGGACTCCAGCTGATGCCTGTCGTCTCCGGGTGTGAACACGTGTCCTCGTCTTCTTCCGTGTCCAGGAGGGGAAGTGAGCTACACTTCTGCCTCTGATTGTTCGGTGCATGCTCCCAGATCGGGCTGCACTGGCCGGCTTCGTCCACGTTGACTCGGGGCGGTTTGGGAGGCGGCGGGAGGAACAGGTTCTGCTCGCTCTTGGAGCTCTGCAGCAGGAGACTGTGGCCCTCCTTCAGGAACGACAGGTCTCCGAAACTGTCCATGTGTCCGCTCGTGCCGATGTGAGACAGGTGACGGAAATCACCCAGGGGAAGGCTGATCATGTTGACCGACAAAACCTGTTTTCGGTTCGATAGCCTCCTCTGCCAGCGTCCAGACGTGGGCTTGCGGAGTAACGACGTCCTCAAGGGCATCTTAAGACTTCAGTAGTGCGACAGCGTCAGATGGTGGCAGAAAGATTGGTTCTAGAACAAATTAGAGATAGAGAAAGTCATCGAACGTCACAATAATTGTAGTTAAAATTACCCGACAGAAATATTTATAATTCAAAATAAATTAACACTTTTATACAGCAAGGATGCATTCAGTTGATCAAAAATGAATGTAAACAAATTACTATAATTAATTACTGTAAGACTTATAGATAAAAAAGAAATAATATAATACATGCTTTTATTTAAAACTTCAAGAATTGAATAATTCTATTCATCAAGAGTGCATTAAATTGATTAAAAGTTAAATTATTTTTTTCACTGTTGATGTAAGCCTAAAATTTATTAGTTTAAAAAAAATTGTTTTTGTTTTAATATATATGTTTTAATGTCAAATAAATATAAATTTCTTTAATAAGCTGTATTTATTTATTAGCCTATACATCATAAACTTGTAGTATGGGGGCAGTAAACTTTTTTATTATTAAATGAATTCATACTTTTATTCATAAAGGATGCATTCAGTTGATCAATAGACATTTAAAATGTTGCAAAAGATTTCTATTTCAATTAAATGCTGTTCCTTAGAACTTTCTATTCATCTGTGAATCCTGAAAAATATGCATCACAGTTCCTCTAAAAATATTGAGCAGCACAACTGTGTTCAACACTGAAAATAATCAGAAATGTTTCTTGAGCAGTATATTTTCATGATTTCTGAAGATCATGTGACACTGAAGACTGGAGGAATGATGCTGAAAATACAGCGGAGCATCACAGAAATAAATTACACTTTAACGCAGATTCACACAGAAAACAGATGTTTTTCTTTATAATAATATTTCAGAATTTTTACTGTATTTTTGATCAAATAAATGCCGCCTTGGTGAGCAGAAGAGACTTTGTCTGATCCAGCACATGTACTGTAGCTCTATCTCAGATATACTGTAGCTGTTAATTTTAACCAGTATTTGATTAAGATTAGATTAAAATCAAGTAGATTTTCCTCCAGCAGGTTAGGGATTAACAGCTGATATTGCGACATCTTTACAGCTGCTTGCATGTTTCGTCTTCTCTCTTACAGAAAATGACTTTTGATTCTTCCGTGAGAACGTAAATTAAATCAGATTTACACATATTTTAATTGCACAATTACGTTGTGGATTCATGCGTAACCAGTGACCTGCATTCTCAGAGCATGTTCTCATAAAGTGCTCTCATTAAAGTATGAATATGGCTAAATTAGTTTGGTATACAAAGTAATTAGTCCCATTTGTAGTGATAATGTCCGTAGGAAGCTCTTTACTCCAGTTGGCATTGGCGTGGATTGTTGTGGCTCTGTTTCGCGGTTTACAGTTCATTAGATCAGCTTTCGTGACTCGCAACACTCACTCTTTAAATTTGTATGGCACTACAGAAAACATGTTTTGTTGGCCAATAAAGGTTTTATCGGCACTTTAGTAGCAGCAGGAGACGGCAAGCGCATAATGGCATTCCTCTACAAACATGCAACAAGAGGGAGGGAGGACAGAAGTGGACTGGTTTTAAGGAAATGCATAATAAATCACAAAAAAATAAAAAAAAAATAAACAATTGCTACACTAGTTTTTGCCAGTGTAAAATGTTACAATGATGTTTGTTTGTTTGTGTCTTACCTTGAAAGGTGTGCAGGTGTTTCACGCCCACATCTGAACATCTGAGGACTGAAGCCAACAAACGTTAGAGGAGTTTCTGATAACATGACAAGACTTGTTAGCCTATAAAACAGGTTGAACGGTTCTCGAAATAGCATTGGATATTCTGCCACAAAAACCCTAAATAGTCATTGTTTCGTTCATATTGATGTTTTATTAATGCAAATCTTTTTAAGGATAGTATACACTTATACTATTTGACGTTCAACATCATTATATAACATCGCTTTTATGTAAAGCCATAAAACTGACTACATTTGAAAAAATAAAGGTGTGTTTTTGCAGCAAATGCCATAGGGTAAAAAGTGGTTCCTTAAAAACCCTTTCAGTGGTCAGTTCCTAAAATAATATTTTATTTCTTATTATTTTAATAATCTAATTAATCTTTTTCCACTACACACTATTAAAAAAAATTTATTCCAAAAGTGTGTTTTTGCAGTGATGTCATTAAAGAACCATTATTCTCTTGGTGTGAAGAACATTTTAATGATCTAATTAACTTTTTTCCCCACTATAAAGAACCTTTTGTTCGTTCAGTGGAACCATCAAAGCCAGTAATAGAACTAAAGCAGTTTTCAAAAGGCCCTAATGAAGAACCTTTGGTTTTTAAGAGTGTAGAAGAGCCATTTTTGGGTCCTCAAAGAACCATTCAGTGATCAGTTCTTCAAAGAACCATTATTTGGTTTGAAGTACATTTTAACGATGTTAAGAACCAACTTGTATTAATAATGTAGAACCACCCTTTTGGTTCCCTAAAGAACCAAAATAACAATTTTTCTTAGTGTAAAGAACTGTTTAGACTTCTGCAACCCCTTTTCCACTTTTAAGAATCTTTTGCACAATGGAAAGATTGTATAGATGTCGTATAAAATAAACATTTTTGGCTCCCTAAAGAACCTTTCAGTAAATAGTTCTTAAGATAACAATGTCTTAAACACATTCTAATGTTCTAAAGAACCTTTTTTCACTATAAAGAACCTTTAGTGGTTCCATGGATGGTAACAATGGATTCTTTTTTTAAAGAGTAGAACCATTTTTGGTCCCCTAGAAACCTTTCAGTGATCAGACCATAATTGTCTTGGTTTAAGGAATATTTTAACGATCTAAAGAACCTTTTTCTATTATAAATGATCTTTTGCACCATTGAAAGATTCTATAGATGTTGAAAGTTCGTCATGTAACCAAGATGCCAATAAATTAATTAATTTGAGTTTATTTGTGTAGAAAAAAAGTGAACTGTTCCGGAAATAACCATTTCTTCTTATATTTTGAATGTTTTCTTCACTTTAAAGAAACTTTAGGGCTTCCATGGATGTTAAATGTTTTTCATGGAACCATAAATGCCAATAAAGAACCTTTATTTTTAGGAGTGCACCCAGTTTCTGGCTTTATATAAATGATAGTGAAGTGAAATAGTGAAAGTGATCTGAAGTGGCAAAACGAAGAGTTTCTCTTACCGTAACCCAAGAGATCTTTACAGTTTTGTCTCGTTTTTGAGCTCTGCTTCTGCAGTGCAGAGTCGGTCGTAGATCCCGAGTGTTAAAGTCCAGAGATCGTCAAACAGGTGAAGCTCGCGCAGGTGCAGATGGAGTCTGACCCTCCCTAAAGCTCGGCGTTTGTTTGGTCTGTGGTGATGTCACACCTGGCGACGTAACTTCTGTGTGATCTCAGATACTGAGGAGGTTCACCTGAGCTGTTTCACTCCGGCTTTCATCATGTTCCTGTGAAAGCTGGGAAGGGCACGGCTGGTTTCTGTCGTGTCGACGTCACGTTTGGGGGCTTCACTCGTTACTAATCCCATGTCATTGTGTCTGCTGCTGGTTTCCTGTTCCCCATAGGCTTTGCTAAGCCCTTACAGATTTGTAATGACAGCGGTCTCTCGCTCTGGGACGTGTATTTACAGGCGGACCGGCGTTACACAAGTGCTGTAGACATGTAGAAATTCCTGCTTCCCGATCCTGACCTCACAGACATTGAGACATTCTGAGTCAAGTCTAGGCGTGACGACTTATTGTTGTTTTTCTAGAAGAATCAAAGTTTATTCAATGAAAATCTATCGCTGAAGGGCCAGAAGCGCTTTAAACAGTCAGCTCACCCAAAATAAAGAATTGTTATTTATTACTCACGTTGTTCCAAACCTGTAAGACAAATTAAGATATTTTTGATGCATTCCGAGAGCTCTCTGACGACCCTCCCATAGACAGCAAGGATGCTTACATGATTGGCTAAGAACCGCCCATTCAAACAGGAAGTGACTGTCTGACCATCTAGTAAAATGTCCAACCACTGCTTGTTTTGTTTACATGCCATATATGAAGTGTGCTCTAGGATATTTTGATAATACACTTTGTCAATACACTTCAAAACCTTTTATTTTTTTACTGTCAGCTTTAAAAAAAGTCTCAAAAAATCTAATTACGAGATAACAAGCGTCAAAGTTTGATTTCAGCCGTTAATTTCACTATGATTTCCATCTTTGACATGGTCTTAGTCAATATTAAAGACATCAAGATTATGAATGTGAAGGATGATGCAGAGAACAGTAAGTGACTAGCTTGGTTTTCACAGACACTTATATTAACATGTGTTAACTACATCATGCTCTGCTGGAAAGAAAAGAGTTGTCCTCTGTATCCTTCAGGGTTAATTAGATCTGTTATTAATTGATACATTTTTACATCATAGTTTCATAAATATTAATTAAATATGAATGTATCAGCACTGTTCCAGTGAAATTGCAGTAATGTGACAATTTATAAGAAAAAGTAGTTTTTGGACCATTTTTCATTCTGGTTACCGAGTGACAACCATTTCTTTTTGTATTTATCCATCCATCCATCCAGCTATCATTCTATCTGTTTTTCTTCCCATCCATTGTTTTATTGATCCATCCATCCCACCATTGTTCTATCACTCCATCCATCCATTGTTTTATCCATCCGTCCATTCATCATTCTGTTGCTCGTTTCAACATCAGTTCATCATTGTTTTTCCATCAATCCATCCATCCATCCATCCATCCTTCCATCGCTTCATGCATTTGTCCATCCATCTGTCATTCTTTCTGTTTTACTATTAATCCATACATCCATCCATTGTTCTATTGATCCAGCCATCCATCCATTATCCATCCATCATTCTGTTGTCCATCCATCCATCCATTCATCCATTCATTGTTCTGTTTCTATTCATCTCTCTATCCATCCTTTGTTCTATCGCTCCATCCCATCCATCCATTGCTCTATTGCTCCATCCACCCATCATTCTATCTGTTTTTCTGTTCATCCATAATCCATCCATTATTCTATCGCTCCTTCCAATCTATCAATCCACACGCCCATCCATCCATCATTCTATCTGGTTTTCTGTTCATCCATCCACCCATCGATCATTCTATCGCTCCATCCATCAACCCATCCATCATGCCTCCATCCCTCCGTTGTTCCATTGCTCCATCCAACAACCATCTATTATTCTATCTGTTTTTATATCCATTCATTCATTCATACATCCTGTTGCTCCCTACATCCATTGTTCTGTTTTTCTATCCATCAATCCATCCATCATTCATCCATCCATTGTTCTGTTGCTTCATCCAACACCCATCCATTATTCTAGCTGTTTTTCTACCCATCCATCATTCTGTCGTTCATGCAACAATCACCCATCCATCATTCTATCACTCCATCCATCTCTTTATGTTAGTTTTAAGACCTATTTTGGGTCAAAACATCAAATGGAATTGTTTATCTTCTGACTATTAGAAGATGCCGTACAGGGCTGATGATCCTCACAGACTTTGGCGAATCCAGTGAAATCTGTTCCTCAGAAGTGTCCGGTTTCCCGGCAAACAGATAAAACCGGTTCACCCTGACAACTTGCTCATTTCCGAAACCCGTCCACATCCAGTCACCGATTCTGACACACAGACATCAGTATATTACAGTTACTGGGAAAGAGCCGCTTGATGCTCAGTACAGTAGAGCGGCTCTAAACATTTGCTCTGTGTGTCCTTATGCTTGTCAAGTGCTCCAGTGTTATTCCAGGACAGACTTGGGACATTCTGTTATGAAATATTCTGTCTAGTCATTTGAAAATGCCCTGGACAGAGTTAAGGGAAGCACTGTTTTTTTTTTTTTTCTCCCAAACAACATGAAAAGATCATCTAATGTTCCTGCTGGGATCCCGGATGGACGCCAGATTCCGAGGGGAAGCTCCAGAACTGGGTTTTCTCCACGCTTGCTTTCCATCAGAGTCCTTTCAAACGTGTCCAATAAACAAAGGGCCGCCCTTCCTTCATCGGCTTCAAAGAAGCAGGTCGTCCTCCACACATGCAACCATTCACATAAACCAAACATCAGCTCTTCATCATAACGTTTATCCAGCGCTGGAACTGCCAATTTCAACGGCTCTCTGACCAGAAGAACTTTCATGCAAACATATAATCAAGACGTTACGATGGCTTTTGCTGTCCGAGGCCCAACAGCCACACCACACTGAGTTTAGCCTGATTCCTGCAATGCGTCCTGATGACTTTGGCCTTCTTTTTTCGAGAGCTTGAGATTGTTGAGTCGCGTCCAGACTCTGGTTTCTGCGGTTGTGTTTTGTACAGATTTCTTCTTCTACTCTGTTCTTCTTGTTTCTGGGAAACGCTTCCAAGTGCTCTTGCGGCTGCTATTGTCTTATTATTGGTCTTCGAATTTTCTTTTTACTCTTAATCGCTCAGCTAAACAAGCCTATGAGTGATGAAATATCGCATGCTTAACAATCACGTGTTGTCTTCATAGGCAGCATGAGTGAATGATTAGCACTTTAAAATGTGCATTTTTAATTATACTATTGCATTTGAATGCTGAATGCAATATATTACGCTTTATAATAAACATTTCTATTGATTTGTCCGCCATGCACTGCAGTGCATTCTGGGATAGCTTTCTCCATTTTCTCCCTTGCTGTCTAGGTAGGGAGCGCACTAGGTTTTTGGAACAGACTAGGCTATATATGGTTTTCAAAGTCAAAATCAATTAATGTTTTTACTCACCAATGCTGGATTTAATTGATCAAAAATACTTTAAAAATATTGAAATATTATTATGATTTTAAATAGCTGTGAATATCTCTTTAAATATAATTTATATAATTTATTTCTGTGATGCTCCGCTGTATTTTCAGCATCATTCCTCCAGTCTTCAGTGTCACATGATCTTCAGAAATCATGAAAATATGATGATTTACTGCTCAAGAAACATTTCTGATTATTATCAATGTTGAACACATTAATATTTTTGTGGAAACTGTGATGCATTTAATTTTTTAGGATTCACAGATTAATAAAAAGTTAATTTTTTAATGCATCCTTGATCAATTCAAATAAAACTATTCAGTGCATTATTTTAGCTTCTTTCTCTAGAACACTAATATCATTCTGGCATGTATTTTTTTATGTATTTTATTGTATGTTGCGTGTTATTAATGCGGTGTGCGTGCTAATACACGTCTGTCCTTCTGAGATGTTGACCTCCTCACGTCTCCTGGCACACACATGTGATTATTAAATCAAGGATGTGCCGTTTGGAGAGTTTTAAAGCAATATTTGTGCTCTGCGCTGCACATTAATGAGATCAGATGGGATCACACACACACTATGCCAGCTTTACTGTAAATACAGCTTTAATGGATAACCGTGGGTGTGTGTTACATTCTTCACTGAATGCCTCTGACGTTATAATGAAGAGAATGTGATCGAATCTGCTGCACATTAATGAGCTTTTACTCAGAAAATCAGTATGTGATTATGTTGTGTAATGAGTATTTCTGAACATCTGTGTTCTGTAGCTGTTGGCATGATGAGAGTTATCGCTCCAAAACTATCCAGACAGATTGAAGGATCAAGTTAAAGTTAGTTGTGTTTATCTCGCCTCTTTTATTTACTTTTAGGTTTGCTGCCGCCACATTAACTCAAGCATGCATGCTCATGTTCACATTTACTACATCAGAATCCGTTTTTTTTGTCTTTTCTTAAACTCCCTTTATAGTTGTGTGCAACTACATCCATACTTTGTTCAAACGCCTTTATTAGCTTTACCCTTTTGTCTGTATTGTGTGACCAGGTGTCCTGGGTAAGGTTTTATTCTTTAACACGGAAAAGAAATTGCTGTACAGTCAAACAATAATTGTAAGTTGTGTCACATTTTTAAAGTATTTTATATAATATATATTTTTTCATAATTTATAACCTTTTAACTTTTTTATTTTACATGCATTTTATTAAAAATTTATATATTTTTATATATTTTTTTTAATAAATGTGCATATTTATTTAAATTTAGTTAAAATCATATTTAATTAATATTTAACCAATTTTTTATTATTTATGTATATATTACGTGTGTGTGTGTGTTTGTATTTTAATATTTTATTTTATTTTTTATATTTTATTTAATTGTATATATAAATATACAATGTATTTTATATTTATTAATTTTATCTTGAATTTTTTAATTTTAATTTTACATGTAGCTTCTCAAATAATATGAGGTCATAAACATTTCTAAACTACGTTCATCTGTAGCAGACAATTATGGGAATAAAATAGCAATGTTTAAGACTCCTTGTTCAAAAAACAGACACTGAAAATAATGATGCTAATAATTTAAAAAATAAAGTGTTAACTTCGTGACTATTAAATAAACAGAAGTGCCTTTATATCCTTGCATCCTTGTGCAAAGTTGAAGTAGTTTCTCCATTCAGACTCATGTGATCTGTTCATTTCTCTTGATTTGGTTGTGTTGTAGTGGCTTTGAGCCTCATAATGATCTAAATTAGGCGTCTGACACTCGTTTATTACTCTGAGCGCTTGTGTTGACAGATGTGGAGGAGGTTCTCAGGCTTTCAGCACTCGATCTCAACTCCAATTATATAAATATGAAATAAAATATAAATGTTATATAAAAACCTTAAAAAATTTAAAAAGTAGAAACTGCCTTGAAAATAAACTAAAATAGGTTTAGGTACTACAATTACTGAAACGGAAATAAAAACAAATTGAGGCTGAATAGAATTTAAAAAAAAGAAAAATTACAAGTGTTTCTATCATTAACTAAAACTAAATGTAGTTGTTAACTGAAATAAAATGAAACAAATGTTACATAAAAACATTCAAAACTTTAATTTTTGAAATGTTTCCTAAGCAACCGAATAAATAAGTTTAATTTTAAGTAGCAACGTTTCTAAAAGTAAAACTGAAATAAAAATAAATTAAGGCTAAATAGAAAAAAATAGAACAAAATAAAAAAAATACAAATAACAAGCAGATATTATTAACTAAAATTATGAATCATTTGTCAATCACTAATGTTTATGAATCTTTTTTATGAACTGAAATAGTTGAAATAAAATCTAAAATAAATAGAAATGTTAATAGAGTCAAAGAACTAAAATGGAAATCAAAATAAATCGATTTTTTTTTTAAAGATGACATGCATAATGTTACCTAAAACTATAATAAACATGGTATTTTTTTCCGTTAACAGAAATAAAGCTGAAATAAAATATGAATTTTACAGAAATAAATAAATTTACAGAAATAAATTAGAAAATTACCAAAACTAGAAAAATATGATTAAAGAATACAAAACTGAAGAATAATTCAAAATATTAATAAATACTATAATAGTATACAAATAATACTATATTCCAGTGAATAATTATAACTGACTCTGGATCTGAAATTTAGTGTGCACCTGTGAAAGTGCTTCATTTTTAGTTTAAATTAATTTCTATGGGCAGCTTAAAAACTGTCCCTGTTTCAGCTTGTTTTAATGTGTGTAAGAAAGAAAAAGAGTGATGTCAGTTCACATGAACTCATTTAACAGATGCTGTCGTCTCGTCACAGTTGTGTTCACACTCAGAAGCGTCTGATTCACGTCTCTCTGTGCTTTAGTCATGAACCGCACACACACACACACACACACACACACACACACGGCATGCTGGGAAGTCTGATCATGAGTTTGGAAAGCGTAATTACGTGATGTTGTTGAGTGACTTTGGTCAGGCAAACATGAACGCTTCTGGCAAATTCTTTTTCTAAAAGCTAAAATATAATAGACATATTAGATTAAAGGGTTAGTTCACCCAAATAGCAAAATTATGTCATTAATAACTCACCCTCATGTCGTTCCAAACCCGTGAGATCTCCGTTTATCTTCAGGACACAGTTTAAGATATTTTAGATTTAGTCCGAGAGCTCTCAGTCCCTCCATTGAAGCTGTGTGTACGGTCTACTGTCCATGTCCAGAAAGGTAAGAAAAACATCTTCAAAGTAGTCCATGTGACATCAGAGGGTCAGTTAGAATATTTTGAAGCATCGAAAATACATTTTAGTCCAAAAATAACAAAAACGACGACTTTATTCAGCATTGTCTTCTCTTCCGTGTCTGTTGTGAGAGAGTTCAAAACAAAGCAGTTTGTCATATCCGGTTTGCGAACGAATCATTCGATGTAACCGGATCTTTTTGAACCAGTTCACCAAATCGAACTGAATCGTTTTAAACGGTTCGCATCTCTAATACGCATTAATCCACAGATGAATTAAGCTGTTAACTTGTTTAATGTGGCTGACACTCCCTCTGAGTTCAAACAAACCAATATCCCGGAGTAATTCATTTACTCAAACAGTACACTGACTGAACTGCTGTGATGAACACCAAGCCGAGCCAGATAACGAACAATAGACTGACTCGTTCACGAGTGAAGAACCGGTTGCATTGGTTTTCGGATCACCAGTAGTTCTTTCGGACAGTTCGGTTGAAGAAAACGGTTCACCAGTTCTTTTGCGCTCGATGCAATGCCGTCATTTGCGATGATTGCCCTTGATTCAAGCCTTCGGTTCACCCGCCGCACCCATAACACTAGCACAGAATCAGTTCAGAATCAATCACCAAAAGAATCAGTTCAGTTCAGATGCTCTGTGTGTCGGTCTGCTTCACGCTGAATCACACATGCGCAGTATCATCAGCTCCTCAGTTCACGAATCGGACGCGTCTGACAGAAACGGTTCTTCACTCGAGAACGAGTCAATGTTTTGTTCGTTATCTGGCTCGGCGTAATGTATTTCTGTGATGCTCCGCTGTATTTTCAGCATCATTCCTCCAGTCTTCAGTGTCACATGATCTTCAGAAATCATGAAAATATGATGATTTACTGCTCGAGAAACACTTCTGATTATTATGGATGTTGATGTTTTATTTTTGAGGAGAGAAGAGCAGCATTGATTAGAAGTGGGCTCTGTTTTCACTGGTTAGATCTTCTCTGTGTCTCTGGAGCCGTGATGTTCAGTGTTCAGACCTGCGAGTCTCTTCCGATGGAAACTTCTCTGGAAAGTTTGTGTAAAGAGATGCTGCTTTTGTTTGGTTTATTGAAGATGCAGCAGTTGTTTATTTACTTAATTGAGCTTGCGTGATATTTGCTGGTTAGGTGGGAGATGGAGCCTGAGCTCATGGAGCTGGAATGATAATCACGGCCCTCCTTCCGGAATGCTGTGCTTCCCCTCGCTCTCTCTCTCTCTCTCTCTCTCTCTGTCTCTCTCTCTCTCTGTCTCTCTCTCTCTCTCTCTCTCTCTCTCTCTCTCTCTCTCTCTCTCTGTCTGGGGTTGATGCGAGACCCCAGTCATCTCTTCCAGATGCAGAATCACTTTCTCTGCTCGTCTCAGTTTGTAGACACGCACTCGCTTCATCTCTGCTCTTAAATCCTTCAGCACCATTGATCCTGTTTCTCTTCACGCGCTGTACTACATCTTTCAGCTCAATATTTCATTTTGCTTCTAAACTTTTTTATTGGTATTTAACTGGACCATGCTTAATGGTACATTCAATTTCAGCTTGTCTCAAACAAATATATATTACATGTATTATAATTATTTATTATTATAGAAGAAAATGGCACTTCCATGTCATTGATTTGGATCAAATATTTTTTTTTTATTTGGCTCCTTATTTTATTTTTTTATTTTATTTGTTTTAATATTTATTTATATATTTATTTTTGTATAAGGGTTGGGGGCTGTTTTAATTTTTTTATTTTATTCAATATTTATTTAAAAATTGCATTTGATTTTGAAATTGCATTTTACAAAAACACAACAAAATACAAAAATGCGTATAAAAATACTATAAAAAGTAAATAAATAAAAGTAATGACAGTACAGAAGTTTAGTTTTTATTCTGTCAATACAAATTGTTTCAAAGCAGCTTTACAGAAATTCATGATATTAATTTGTATGCTAATTCAGTGTTTGCATTTAGCAGACGCTTTTATCAAAAGTGACTTACAGTGCATTCAGGCTAACATTTTTTAAACAGTTTAATGCATTAATGTGTGTAATAAGTTTTCTGATTGTGTTTGTGTGCGTCAGGGTTTCTTAAAGTCTTAATGCAGATTTTTACACATTAAGGAGCAGAAAGTCTTAAATTCATGGCATTATGGCAATGCAATGCAAAAAAAGAGAGAAAAAAAATGTTAACTTGCCTTCACACCTGCTGACTGTAACGTGTGTGTGTGTGTGTGTCAGAGCGCTCTGCGCAGCGAGCGTGATTACGAGAGCGTGGTGCTGATGAGACTCAGACAGGCGGAGGAGAGGAAGAGGCTGATCGAGGAGATGAAGAGGCAGGAGGAAGAGGACGAGACGGCGTGACTCTACAGTTAAACTCGCACTGATCAATAAAACCTTCTGATCAATATCTGTCAGTGTTGAGTTCATCGACTCTGAAACCAGTTCAGTTCAGCTCTATGAAGACTAGAGTGTTATTCTATTAAAGTGCAGAGAGATGGGAATGATTCAGTGTTTAATCGTCCCGTTCAGATCAGAGGCCATGCAGAATGATATTCTTTGGACAAACAGATGATTGTTATTATGACTGGTGAAATATCTTGCATTTAAAGTGTAATTGGTTCTTTAAAGTCAATATTTTTCATCAGTTGCATCAAGTTTTAGAGATTTAGAGTTAAGATTTTATCTTTTTTATTTCAAAATTCTGACTTTTTTCTCTTTTTTTGTAATTATGAGTTTACATCTTGATTCTATTTTTTTTATTTATTTATATTAAAGGTAATTGTGACTTTTTATCTCTCAACTTTATTCAGAGCAATCCTTATTCTGAAAAACCTAAAAAAAAAAATTTTTAATATAGATAATAGATATATTTTAGTTTATTTCTGTGGAGGAAACAACAGAATATTTTTGTCCGAAAAAAAAAAAAAAAAAAAAAAACAACAATGTGGTTTAAAAATGTATATATATAATTTTTTTTTATTTTTTTTTGGTTTCTAAGAGCATTTTATAATGCTATATTTTTCTTAGATTATCATCAGCCAGTCCTGTGGCTTTAAGAGTCATTAGTCACATGACATTTACGGCTCAGCTGATTGGCTGTTGATGGCTGCAGGTAGTTATCATTCTTTCTTTGAGATGAGAGCGAAAGCCAGCAGATCTCAAGCTCATGGTGACAGCCCAAAATTAAATGTTACATTTTTCAGAAATGTTATTTGGAACAATGTGCACATCAATCATGTAAAGGGCCGTCTGTCATCTCTGTCCTGCGTGTTCAGTGCACATCCATCACTGCAGGATTGTGTGGCGTGTGGCGTGTTCCTCACCATCAAACCGCTGCGACTCCAGTGAGACCCTTTTCTCAGAAGCCTTTTAAACCTTCACATGGTTCTGTTTACTTCTGTGGCCTTTTCTCTGATGTTCCTGGAAAGAAGCGTCCCGTTCGCATTACAGCACAGGAAACACAATTACAGCCGGCGTCCTGAAGAAGTGTCTTCACCCGGAGTCACCCCACAGAGGAAGAACTGGAACATTCCCTTCAAACATTACCTCATTTACAATTTCTTTTTCAAGTTTAATTTTTTTTAAATTGAAATGTAGAGAATTGGATTAGATTTTTTAAATTTAAAAAAATAAATAATAATAATAATAATAATATATATATATATATGTATATATATATATATATATTTATTTATTTTTTATCGGTTTGATTTTTGAACCCATCATAGCTGGGTTATTATGTTAAAACTAAAATTAAAACCAATTAAAAACATTTGTTAAAAAAAAAAAAACTGAAAAAAAAAAAAAGATCAATAATACAACAAAACTACTAAGACGTCAACTAAAGTTAAAGTAAAATAAATACATTTGATTTAAAAAAAAACAACAAAAAAAAAACAAATTGATTTTTGGCCCTTTATACAGTAGCTGGGTTATTATGGTTAACAAACTAAAACCATTAAAAAATAATAATAAATATGGCTTTTTCAGTTAGTTGCATTTATCATTTTTATTTAGTTTTAACTTGATGTGCTAAAACAATTAAACCTGAAATAAAAACGAATAAAAACTATATTGACCTATTTAAAACAAAAACAAGTACCTAATGACAAAAAAAAGCATAAAATCATAATAACATTTAAATAAAAGGACAACATAAACAAAAATTTAAATAGAGGTTATTAAAATTACATAGACACATTAAAAACCTTTAAATAACTAAACTTTAAATGCAAAACAAAAATAAATACTGATTCAAAATATTAATAAAAACTATACAAATATCTTAATGATACTAAAGGAACACTGTGTAGCTAAATACTATACGATCAGATTAGGCTTGAATATTTACAGCTTTGAATCACCAACATGCAGCACTTTTAAACCCCTTTGAAAAGATCATACTTTTTATTTTATTGTTAATTACAGCTTGTCACACACATACAGAAACAATTTTAATATATCAGAGTTCAGTACAGACAAAATATATGTTTACGTACAAACACTGTAAACAACTGTTCAGAACTGATTTTGAGCTACAACAGGATTTTAAAAACTGATGTTTCATTGCAAAGCATTTATTTATTCAAGATAACGTCAAAGTCAAAACTACAGATGCAACATAACAGAATAATGTTTCTTATGATGTTCCTTAATTATATTGTTTATATTACTACAATCACTAAACAAAACCTACTTTCCCGTCATATAAAAGTGTTAACAAAAAGCTAAATCCATAAATCAGAGAAAGCACATTGATGATAATATTGCTAATTGAGACAGATGTTTTGATTTTAATAACCTCACACATGATAGTTTCTGAGATCTCTTGATTAATACCCTTCTTCGCCTCGTTTACCATGTTTACCTGCAGTACACGAGCCACGGAGTCACAGCGAGTCACTCGTCTCTTTATAGAGACACCAGACCAGCGTTTGACCGACTCCTGTCATGCTGACCACTCTGAACCCAATCTGTTCCAGTTTGTCCAAGACGAGTCTCGGCGGTTCGTCCACGTGATACTCGGAGCTGTGACACACACAGATATCACCAATGATTTAGTTAAAGATGAGCTTCTGTATGGAGTCAACTCAGGGCCAAATTTATTTGCGCATTGAGAAAAAAATTAATGTGCTTTTGCAAACAAAAATAATCGCAAAAGTAAATGAAAGTATTATGAAAAAATAAAAGTGCTTTTTGCAAACAAAAATAGTTGGAAAAGTAAATGAAAGTATTGTAAAAAAAAAAAAAATTTTGCTTTTGCAAACAAAAATGAATAATGACAAAGGTAAATCAAAGTTTTGTAAAAAAAAAATGCTTTTTGCAAACAAAAATAAATAATTGCAAAAGTAAATGAAAGTATTATGAAAAGATAAATGTGCTTTTGCAAACAAAAATGAATAATGACAAAAGTTAATCAAAGTTTTGTTAAAAAAAATGCTTTTTGCAAACAAAAATAAATAATTGCAAAAGTAAAATGACTGAGAAAAAAATAAATGTGCTTTTTGCAAACAAATATAATTTCTAAAGAAAATAAAAATATTGAGAAAAAATTAAATGAGCTTTTAAGCAAACAAAAAAAAAAAAAAAAATTGCAAAAGAAAATGAAATTATTACAAGAAAAAAGTAAGTTTTGCAAACCAAAATAAATAACTAAAATATAAAATGAAACCGATTTCGTAACATTTTTTTTTTTCATGGCCATAGCTTCTAATATAATTTCAACACTGTTTTTATTTTGTGTTTCGATCAAGTGTGAGCTTACAATACTTTTCTCTGTCGTGAGCTCACACTCGAATGAAAAACAAAATAAAAGCGGCGTTGCAAATAAATTAGAAGCTATGATGGAAAATATGTGTTGTGGAATCATTGATTTTCCTCTTTTTAATTCTTTATTTATATATTTTTTCATTTTCCTGTCCAAAACTTTATTTTCTTTTGCAATGCTTAAATTTATTTAGCAAATATATTCAGCCTAGTGATAATTTTGTGCTAGTGATGCATTTTGTAGGATTTCTGCTTTTAAGAATCATTTCTCTGTCGAAGAAATCTTGTATTAATCTTTAATCATCACAAACACATGATTCCTGTCCGAATCTGAGCCAGACTCTGATCAATTCTCGGCCCATTTTCACATGCATGACATTATTTGATGACTAATCCTGATTTCAAGGTTAGAATTATAGCTAATGACAGAAGAAAATGTTTTCTGCTTCATCTGTTCCAAATTGTGAAAAAGCTCATGTGTATAGTTCTTTTAATGGAGTATTTAAACATATACAGTTTTTTACATATTAAAAGTTTAACGATGCGCCAGTGTTAATTTTGACACGAAATTTTAATTTAGTTTTAGTCTTAGTCTTTTGACTATAATTCTTTTTAGTTTTAGTCAAGTTTTAGTCATCTGATTTGTTTTAATTTTAGTCTTATTTTAGTCGACTAAAATTGCTTGGTATTTTAGTCGACTAAAATTGCTTGGTATTTTAGTCGACTAAAATAAGACTAAAATCAATAACAGATTTACTAGACAATTTTTTACAGCTGGTATAGGAAACAAACTTAAACAAATTATATAAAACACAAATTCAACTTTATTTCAACACAACTGTGTCTTTATTTCGATTCAAAAGCTTTCATGCAGCAACAAACACTGTCATGATAATGTAAACAATAACTAGCTGCCAATTGACCATCAATAAAAGAAAAATAAAGTTAGGTCCAGGACCTTAAAGCTTACAGCTGAGCTGAACAATAAGTGCATACATTTAAAGTAAATATTTAATAAGTTGGGTGGATAAAAAAAGTAACAAGATTTTATAAGGTATTCATTTGTCTAGCAATATTGTATGTTTTAAATACTACAATATTGCTAGATTTGTATGTATAATGATAGGATGTGAACATTCACGTTTCACATGACTAATATAGAAATATTTGTGATATTGTCAACAAGTAGAACATTATAAAATATACTAAACATTAGTATTAATCAAATGTATTTATCATGATATTACGTATTAGTATTGTACTCGCATCTAATTTGAAGAAGGGGCTATTTTACATTACTTTTCAGTTCGTAATATTTAATGCTACAACATCTACGCACTGCACTATTCCAATTTTTCTTAGCTCAATAAACAAAAGAACATCGTTGTAAAATTACATTTGAGAAAATGTCCGGGTGGCTCGTCTGTAAATGTCTTTTCAAATTGGTTGTGTTCTTGCCACGAATGAGCGCTCCGCGTGCTTTACACTTTGTTTTGTTTTGTTCGTCGTCAAACGTGAAGTGAGCTGTGGACATTTTGTCGCTCTTTTAGACAGTAGGGACTTTAAGCAACAGCTGCGAATGGAACGGCTACAGCGACCGGAAGTTTGCCGTCACACCGCTGTAGCCAAGAACGTAAAAGTCACTAAGCAACGGTAAAACAGAACAGCGCAACGCAGCATTAATTCATTTATTGAGATCCAAAAAAATATATAATTTAAAAAAGCAAGAGAAGGATTGCTTTTGGCGTTAAATGACAATCTTTTGTCAGAAGAGGAGTTTTTAATATTGTATGATGTAAATAAGTCTAAAAACATAACATTTATTTACCTAACCTCTCACGTTGTAGCGACTCCGGCAAATCAGCTGTTCTCCCGTAGTAGACCGTTAAATTAGAACGTCACAAAGTAGCAGTTAAATTCGCGCAGGCGCAATACAACGCCAGAATGGCGTTGCCGTTCCACCAGAGGCTGTTGCTTAAAGTCCCTATCACCTCTTCGAATGCCGACTTCCCGGGAGCTCATAAAAACTGAAAACCTTCGCTTCACGTCTCAATAAGTCAGGCTCTGATTGGTTCTCTTCTCTCATGCAGTCTGTTCTGTTTTGCCGGTTCTTTTGCTCATTCCTCGCATCTCTGCCGTCTGCTGATTTGATTTTCGTCACAGTCTATTTTCGTCTCGTCCTTTATTCGTTGCCGATAATGTCAATCAATTTAGTCATAGTTTTAGTCTCCATCAGTGCCTTCTATTTTAGTTTTCGTTTCGTTTTCGTCGGCAAAAATATATTCGTGACGAAAATAATGACGAAAATATTTAGTCAACGAAATTAACACTGCGATGCGCTTTAAATAGTTCAGAGAGAAGCCTGTGATTTTTCTGCTAGTATTATTTTGAGAAGTGCATGAAAGCTGATGCATATACAATTTAAAATTCTATCTATTTAAAACGCTATCGGTTATTTTAAAATTCAGCATCATATTAAGCATTTTTGGCAAATCAGCAAAACGGGAAGCTAATGTCTTGGCTTTAACTCATTAGTCTGAAAATAACTACAGCACATCAGGTTACCAAACACTTACAAGTTGTTTCCCAGCATGGTTGTTTTCCGGGCTCCGAGGTAGTTCATGATGGATGGATCGGAATATTCGTCACCGACCATTGTGGGCCCCGTCTCCTGAAAACAAGCGCGGTTTGACCACTTAATATGATCCCTTTTCAACACTAGAACTGTGCTTTTATCAATGCAATGTCTTTTGTTAAGTGTTTTTTTTTTATGTTTGTTTCTTAATCAAATTTAGGAGAAATGTAGCACTGCATCAGTGTCTCATCAATGGATGCTCTGCAGTGAATGGGTGCCGTCAGAATCAGAGTCTGATAAAAACATCACAATAATCCATCAGTGAACATCCTGAGAAGACAAAACCTGAAACACATCCAGCATTAAGATGATTTTAACTCAAACACATAGAGTCTATAATCCATAATAACACTTCCTCAAGTGAAAAAGTGTTCTGGTCTGAATCAGGAGAGAAATCTGCACAGATCAAGCAGCGTTTAAACAGCTCTAAACATTTTCCAGATGTTAAATGATGGACTGGAGTGCTGTGGATTATTGTAATGTTTTCATCAGCTGTTTGGACTCTCATTCTGACGGCACCCATTCATCTAGACAACATTTCGGATGGCATGAGGGTGAGCACATATTACTTTTTGGCTAAACTATTCCTTTAAGTATGACTCTAGTATAGTGTATGCTGTGGCTTGAATCAATGATTCACTTTCACTTTATGCTCCAGGTCACACAGACAGGTGCACGAGCTACACACGCACGAAATGCAAACATTAGACTTCCTCGTTTGAATAGAATGATTATCATCACATATCATTAAAAGTATAGAGCACACATCATGTCAAAATATATTTTCTGCGTAGGCGGGTTACTAATGTAACACCAACAACTCCAATGCGGAATGCATGCACCTGTAATCCTCTGATGCATCATAATAACATAATCACTGCTGTGCATGACGCTCAGATCTGCGCTCGCTTCAGTCTCGTGCTTCATACGCACCAGTCTGATCTGTGTGCTGATGAGGATGTACGGCATCCCGGCGCAGAACGGGCAACTTTCCAGCGGAATATCGAGGAGGGTCTCGGATGCGTCGCGTCTGTCTCCGCGCTGCGCTCGGCTCGTGTGCGCGCTCGCGCTGGAATGCGGAAACGCCCACCGCGCTCCACCAATCAGCGACTGCGAGCCGCTGGCGGAATGCGGAAACGCCCACCGCGCTCCTCCAATCAGCGTCCAGATGATGTAGGATATTATGTCAGATCAATGTTATGCATTAATATTTTACATAATTAAATATAGAAGTTATTAAAACTGTATTTCTGAACTTTCAAAACGTCCACCTCTTTAAATAATTTACAACCGTTTATTTTCTTTTTCGAATGTTGAGGCAACATATTCCATGTTACTATGTTGCAAACTGTGGGAGCTTTAACGCTACTTTGTAACATTAAAGTTAATTCGAATGTTCTCTGAACGTTCTGAAACAATGATGTCAGAAGAACGTCCAACTAGGAAAAAAGTTCCAAGAATGATAATTTGTGCTTATATTTTGAGAACATTATTAAAGACCAGACTACTTTATATGTTAATGTTAATAGAAGAAATTGTGTTCATAACCTTGAGAGAATGATAGATTCTTCCTCAGGATATAATCTGAGTTACTGATTCGTTTCTATGTAATAAAAAAGGATCAGTTTAACAAACTCAACACAAGTGCATCATTTTCCTCTCAGTTCTCACAGAGACGAGAGATTTGACATGAAAGCTGCAGATGGGGAAAACAGTTTTAAACTGCAGACCTGTCAAGTAAGTTTCAAGTTTTATGATTATATAATCTGGTTTATTAATCTTAAAGCCCTGACCAGACCATCCAAAATGAACCCATTCATTAAAAAGCTATTTCATTAGTGCATAGAGAATATTAGCTTGTGATATTAGCTGTTATTGATCTGAACACACTCGGATATTGAGTTTGCTAATTTGCAAGGTTCATGCTCATATTACAGTGTCTTTGATTTCTCTTCAACCTTGGTGGTTGGACTTTCATTTCCTTACGGCAGAATTGCTAATTTCCTTCTAAAAGCAGTTGTAATCATTGTAAAACGAGGTTGTAGTCTCTCAGAGTGCTGAGGAAATGAAGTCCCAACAGCAGCAGGAGCTCGATAACATCAGTAATAACCGCAGTTAAACACGCGGATCTCAAAGCCTTCATCTGTTCTGGATTTACATGAGCTCTGATCAGTGTGATACTGGAACACCCTTTACACCTGCAGCCCTGTCCGCATTACACTGCAACGTCAATTAAGACACTGGATACTTCTACTAAACACTACATGATTCACTCGGTGCTGGTTTGGAAAAATAATTTGTGAAAAAAAAAAGGTAATTGCAACTTTTTTTGTCTAACAATTTGGACAATTTGGACTTTTTTTTTTTTTTGATTAAATTTGTTTTTTATTTGTTTTTGTTTTTATTTTATTGTATATCTCACAACAGGATTTTTTTTCTTTCTAATTCTAAGTTTATATTTCACAATTCTGACTTTTTTTCTTGTAATTCTGAACTTATCACAATTCTGACAATTTTTTGTGTAATTCTGAATCTATTTCTCACAACTCTGACTTTCTTGTAGCTCTAAGTTTATTTTTCACAAATATTAGTTAATTTCTTGTAATTCGAGTATATTTGTAGCAATTCTGACTTTTCTTGTAATTCTGAGTTTATTTTTTGCAGTGGTGACTGGTGACTTTTCTGATGTTGTTGTTGTTGTTATTCTTTCTAGCAATTCTAACTTTTTTCCTCTGAATTCAGAGTTAAAATCTTTCACTTCTTAATTTTGTTTTGTAATTATGAGTTTATTTTGTGTAATTCTGACTTTTCTTGACAGTAATTACACTTTACGGAAGTGACTCCAGTTCATTTAGAAGATCTTGCAATGCATTTTAAAGCAAAGTTGATTGTGTCTTCGCATCTAAATGTAAGTAGATTAGCGCCAATAATTGTGTCCAGCGAGTATTTGAGAAAAACCTTTATTTCATAAAAGTCGACTTAGAATAAGAACTTAGAAGTTGCTTGAACATTTGAACGTTAAGTGTGTTATTCTGAAAAGATTTCTGTGCCGTAGCGTGCAGTGGGCGTGGCCTGTGGTTGATGAGGCAGCCAATAACTGAGCCTCTCTGATCAATAACATTAGTATTCTCAACACCTGGCAGCTGATCAGTTCTCTAAAAGCACACATGGATGGTTTGAGGTGTGGAAATGCTGTGTGAATGGAGTGTCGCTGCTGCATTTCCGTCCTCTTTAATTTAGCATTTTATCTCTCGATTTCCCCTTCATGTTTGTTTCTTTCTCTTTTTGTTTTGGCTCTTTCAGTTTCATTCTACATGTCTGTAATATGGAAAAAGTGTAAAACATCCACCATATAAGAGTCAAATTCAAGCTTCAAACTCAGGGAACTCGATGTTAGAAGTTTTTCTTTCTTTTTTTGGGGCATGATTTATTGATAACTCTTATTAATGTTTTTGAGAGCTGAACACAGACTCAAATCCTTTCAGACAAAAAAGCCCAGCCCTGATTTTTACTGTCTCAGAATCAGGAATTTCATCTATCTGTTTTAATTATTCTCTCCTGAATTGAAAGGAAAACCGGCTTTACACATTCTGAGGAAGGAAAGCGTCACATTTACTCATGTCGACTGATTTATTTACTGCATACACCGTTATAAAACGCACACTTTTAAGAAAATTGTCTTTTGAGACTCATTTAGCTCTTTCGTGGACACTTAATAAACAAATTATGAATTCCTGCAAAAGGATGTTACTCTTCAAAGCTATGCTTTGCCTTCAAAAATGCTGTTTCAGTCTTTCAACTTCAAAATGTAATTTCTAATTCAATGTTCTTTCTTTTTTTATGTTAAATTTACTAGCACTGAGTGAAAATGGTGCAGAATTACATTCAGATGACTGACTTTTACATGAACGTTTTTGCCCCTGTGTGTTGTTTTCCTATCAAACAAGAACAATAAATCTGTAAATCATGAACAAAACATTTGGTTAATACAAGGAGGACTCACCATTTTATTGACTAAAACATCACTTTTGGTTGTTTTAAGTTGGTTTATTCAGTATTTTATTGTAATCATTGCTCTGCAGTCTGTTTGCTGGTGCAGCTGAACGTGTCGAATCTCATGCATCTGAAACAGCAGCCAATGGCGTGACAACTTCATTACTTTTATATGTTCCTCGAGAGAGAACAAAGATAGAGCTGCCAAAAAACAAGTCAGACAGAACATATGCATTACAAAACCTCTTAAAAGTGCAGATATGTGTGCTGTATCATGCATGAGGCTTTAAACACTGCTCGTCTATATTTATCAAGATTTCGTTCAGTTTGAAGAAGCAGTTTTCTTCTGAACATTTTATATGACGACTGCTGCTGGGAAGTGCATGCATTATCTCTAATTTCTTCAATGGATAATTTACAGCAGTGAGGAAAGAAACTGACATTGAACTGAGATTGATTTGATCTAGCAGTTTAACATTGATACCGTTTCTGTTTTACAATAAATGAACCGAATGCACCATTCTTAACGTTACACTGATGATGGACGCTGGTTTATTTCTTTAAAGAGACTCTGTTGTGGACATTTACATTCAGCAGATGCTTTTACAGTGTCATTTATATGTCATTTATATGTCGAAAATCACTAGAAATTGATCACACAAGAGCAACATTCTCGGTTGCATCCAAGAATAAGCAAAAACCAGTAAGACAGCAGTATTTTATCTTCTAGAAAAAAGCAGCAAGGTTTTTATGCAATGAAGCGTTTTACTTCAGCAGAAAGTGCCACACAATGAGTTTATATCAATGCTTTGTGTTTCATGTTACTAAATTAATGTTTATAGCCTGCAAATATTTAACGATAATTTACCAGATCATGTTAAATACAGTTTTAAGTCTTTAAATCAGTTCTTGGCTGAAAAACAAGATTAATGATTATAATCATTGATTCGAGATAAGTTTGTAATCATTGCATCAAAAATCGAGTGAAACATTAAACCATGACTAACTTCAAAACAGTCAACACACCAAAATATTGGGTAAAACAGCCCATTTTATTTTTAAAGTCCAGTTTTACATCGTTGAGTGCACTTTGACACTGAGAATCTGCGAGATGATTTTCCCAGTGAAGATGCTCAACTGTTTATACTTTAAGATTTTAATCTGTCAAAGCATCTTAAGGTTAATATGATGAAATGCACTTAAAGGGAGTAATTCATCTCATTTTTAACAAACATGCTCCTGGAAACATGGCGAAACAGGAAGCCTCCCGTCTGTGACGGTAAGTTATCGGTGAAGTTATCGTGAGCTAAAGCAGACTGATATGATTTCAAACACTTAAGTGAGGATGATGTAACTGTAGTCTACTGCTGTGGAGAAGAAGCATGTGTCTGAGGTCCTGTGAAGTTCTTGCTCTCTCTGCTCGTAAATCAAAAGCAGAGGCAGGAGCTGGAGAACGTGACTCCTGGAGGGATGCGGATCTTTACAGGATTATCGGCTCGGTGGATCCGCTCTAAAGCAAGCGCTAAATGATGCTTGATGCCATATACGATGTTGCCTATATCATCATCATCACTCAATTCATTGTTAATGATATAACCCAAATATTTGTTGTAGTACACATATTTAATACTTGCCCTGAGAATTAAAAACTTCTGTTCATCAGTTGGTACAGAATGCAATATTTCATCATAAAATGCAATTAAACTTACTTTCATACACACAAAGACAGAAGCCAGTTGCATTTTGTGAATCAGCATCTCACAAAGTGTAAGTTATGCATAGAAAGGGGTTTGTCTGCATCACAAAAATATGTGAATGCAATGCATCATGACATGCTGTTTTAATATAGATGAAATCCTTGTGTACTTGAAATAGTCACTCTGCAAAAAAAAAAAAAAAACTTAATTCTTCATTTGTATTTTATATTTTTATTATTTGGATTATTATTTTATTACTTTGCATTATTTTTCAGGTACTTTTAATTTGTACCAAAGGTTCTTGTCTTTTGAGTTCAGAAAAAAAAATGCATATGAGACCATCTCAGGGTCTGTTCTTCAGAGATCTGGGAAAACATTCCCATTTATCCATCTGGACAACAGCTCTTCTCTGCAGTTAAACTGGGATATGAAAAAGTATTTTATCATCCAAAAAAATCCACACCTTTAACCAGTGTTTTAGTCCAAAACTGGTCCATCTGAATTGCATCTGTATTTTTACTGGAACTGAAAATCTCCTGGAAGTTTCTTCTTTCCGTCTCGGTTTCAGACCACACGCAGCATTCATGGCTAAAGTTTTGTCAGTTTGAGTCTTGAGTCCCAGCGGTCTAATCTGAGAACTCAAATTTAGTCAGCGTCAAAATGATTTGCATAAAGGCTTATTGTTTTTGTTTTTACTCTGTACAAAATGTCACCATTGCAAGTGACCCGATGGAGCCTCAAACGCGAAATCCATGAACAGAAACTCTTGAGCTGCTTAAGCTCTTTTTTATGTTGAGTCCTGAAATGTGTTCATAATACAATACGATAATTTGTCCATTTAAATGAATTTAATCCAATTTCAGAAATGACAAGAGACATAAAACATGCATGTTAACATGCACATAAAGGTATTTTTATGAGAAAAAAAAACGTAGGATTCAAGTGTTTACTTGCTTTTTTTATTGACTGAATGGTTTCGAATCAAGCTCTATCAGATCGATGAAGGTTTTTCAGTCTGATTGCTCCATCAATCTGATTTATTAATTATGTCCATGCAAACATTGCTAATCAGTTGCATTCTCAGTAATAGATGATATAACAAGAACTCTAGCTAACAAAAATACAGTTTTAAGAATATTTTGCTAACATTACAATCAAGCTATGAAAATATTATTCCAAATTTTTTTTTTCTTTTGGTATCTTCCAAACATTATTTTTCAAATGTATTAAGAACGTTTCTTCTCGGTTGTATGAACGTTAGAGGAACATTCCGTATGAGAATGTTACATTTGAATGTTCTCTCAACAGTTATATGTAAAGAATGTATCTTTCTTGGTTATCCCAATGTAAGAGGAACATTCCATTCTAAATGTTACGAGAACGTTCTAATGATATTACTGACAAACGTTATTCAAACACCATTCTGAGAACTTTTTTTTTATTATATCTGTTTTCTTTTTACTTATTATATTATTTTAAATCCCATGCTACCTGTGCTGTGTTAACCTAACTGAGACTTGTTATAGCACTTATATATCATTGCTCTTTTTGTTGTTGTTTTTTTTTATTGCTTTCACTGTCTTCATCTGTAAGTCGCTTTGGATAAAAGCGTCTGCTAAATGAATAAATGTAAATGTAAATGTAACATACAATTAAAATCATAAGGACATTCAGACTTAAAACATTGCTTCACGTACGTCTCCATCAAACATTGTGAGAACGTGTATGAAAACATTCTTTAAGAGTTCTTCTAAACAGAACAGAAAGATGGATCTGCCTGATAGCAGTCTTCAGATGATGTGTTTCATCATAAATGACGCTCTCAGTGTTAACAGCAGATAAATCTGTGCTAGAGGAGTGTTTCTTTGTAGAGATGTTGACTTGACTTCCAGGAAGACGAGAGGAGGATCAGTGTTTGACAGACAGAGATGTGTTTGAGATGGATGTGAGACGCTCGGCTCTGAGGGAGGTTTCCTCCATCGCTCATATTTATTAGCTTGTTCTCTCTTCTGTCTCTAAAACTGATGAAGTGCAGGACGAGGAATGTGTTTAAATGTCTCACACACACACACACACACACACACCTATTTCTGCTTGCTTCTGAAGGATGCAAATCATTTTAGAGCTGACACTTATCATCTAACACTTACTGTATATATAGCATAGTATATATTGGCTGTTTATATAGTGCCTGTATTATCACAAAGCTTTAAATATAAAGTAGTATAATATCCCAGCTAACAGAGAACGTTCTGGCAATGATCTCTAAAAGTTATGAACAAACATTCTTGCAGTCATTTTAATGGAATGTTTTTTTTTGGTAATGTTCTCAAAGCTCAAACATTTTATTTATGCAATGTAAAATATGTTTGTGCAACCAAGAAAAACCTTTCTAAAACATTTAACATGGGTGTTGCTCAGAGGACATCTAGAAATAACATTTTTATAACTTGATAAGAGTGTTAGCAAAACATTCTTAGATTACATTTTTGTTAACTGTGAAATTATCTACAACTTTATCCATATGCATGCTGTATACTCGTACAAAATTATATACTAGTAAATCTTAACTGCCTATTTTTATTATTTTGCACAATGTAACTATATAATCGCCCAGCTCTTCATATAAAGTTGGAAATAGAAGTCTGTCAAACTTTATTATGTATAGTCACGCACTATTATGTATTCCATACAAACAATATTGCTTTAACATGAATAGTTACTATTAACAGGGAATGTTCTGAGTTACTTTTTTAAATACATAATGGACATTACTTTCTTTTCCCACAATGAAAAAAAATACTGTGATTTTAACGGTAAAAAATGTTAAAAATGCTACACTACAAACCTGTTAAATGGTTAACGGTAATTTCCTGTAAATTTCCTGGGAAAAAATTTAAACTGACGTTCCCAGAATTGTAGCATTTCAAGTTTTGTTTGAATTTGATGTTTTTTTCTTCAAAATAACCGTTTATTTTTGTTTTTTCTTATCTGTTATGTTTATTAGGGTTGTATGTTACATATAATGTTGTTAGATGAATGTTTATTGCATATTTCAGTTTAATGAGGCTCACCATGATGGTGTTTAGTGCTTGTGTGAATGACACTTATATATATTTTATTATTTAAAAACTGCTTGTGATGGGCTTTGTTTCATTACGAGACTTTCTTGTCACCATCTGCTTTTGGTGGATACCAGTGTATTACAAAGGTACAAAACAGATTTCAGTACTTCAGAAAGTTGGTATAACAATATTAAATCAGTTAAATTATGGTACTTTTCTGTAAATTTACCATATGTTACCGTATTTTTTCCGGTATAAAACCGTTAAACCTAAAACGGTGTTATCATATTTTCTACGGTATAATTCTTGCCGTATATACCGTATATTTTACAGAATATTTTTTACAGTGCATTTATTGACCAACAGCTCTCCGGTCTCAGTGTTGAAAGAAATTGTGAGTCCAGAGATGGAAGTTAAGTAGAATCAAAGTGGCACACAAACAATAGCCACTACATCAATTAAACATGAACTGCATGAGTTAATGCTGATAATGCTGTCTCAGTGGCATCAAACTGATGATATTTCTGAAGGTTTAGCGAGCGCTCGTCCTCCACAGAGGAACTATTGTCCACTTGAAGTTGCTCAATCCCAGTGTGCAGTAACTGGAGGTCTCGTCAGTGCTAAGGTTCTCAGTGACGCCCCTCGTCTCCGCGGCTGCATGCGCTCAGTCACGTATCCCTCCAGCCCTCGGGGGACAAACCTCCAGACCTCCATGTTGCTTAAAACTGTGTGTCTTGGCAGTAAAGCGGTGCGCGGGCGACTGGATGTGTGTGTTTTGGAGCAGAAGATCTCACAGGTGTCCGATCGAGGACAGATCTGGACTGGGATTCGCTCTTTTCCCCGGATTACATCAAACTCTGTCATACGAGCTCATTATGCTGTGCTGAAGCGCATGGGATGTCCCAGCGGCCGAGGGTTTGACCTTTGACCCGGGACTGTTTGATTTGGCACTGGTCTGTGGAGTGACGGGTCGCCTTGAGCAATGGGCTGATGGTTTTCCTGGCATATGATGCATACAAACACGAGAGAATCAAGAGAATAGAGAATAGAGAGGAAATATAATACTGGAATATTGTATATAGTTGAATAAAGTTGTGAAAAATTATTGGCTATGTTTTAATTAAAATATCTCTATTGAATATCTTTTTTACTAGAAATTTCCATGTGAAAACCAATTTCTGAATTGCTAAACCAAATTTTTGAGTGTACTAAAATTGCATGTGAACATTTTTTAAATAGTAATTAACCTCACTTCAATGTGATTTCGACATCTGTTCATTTTAGACTGTTCTGATATTTTACCAATTATTTTTTTATGTGTTAATGTTGATTATAAAATGCATCACAGTTTCCACAGAAATATTGAGCAGCACAACTGTGTTCAACATTGCTAATAATCAGAAATATTTCTCGATCAGTAAATCATCATATTATTCTGATTTCTGAAGATCATGTGACACTGAATGATGCTGAAAATACAGCTGTACATCACATAAATAAATTACACTTTAACAAAGATTTACAAAGAAAACAGATGTTTTGCATTAGAATAATATTTCACTGTTTTTACTGTATTTTTGATCAAATAAATGCAGTCTTAGTGAGTGAAACTTAAAATCTTACCATCATGATCAAACTTCTGCGCAGTAAAGTGCACTCACTGCAAAAACAGTACGTGTTCCCCCACAGTCTCGTTTTGTTGTGGTCCAGTGGGAAAATTGTCCTGAAAATTGGCTTGTTAGATGATTGTTGTTCTATTCACTTGTGTAAATACCCAGACACGAACTCTTAACTCTTTACATGCTGACCTCAATACACTGTGCAGCTCAACAAAACGTGCCCTGAACAGAGACGCATGCAATGACATCATCACTCAACCCGCTTTATATTAGGTGAGCCACTTTGAATAAAGTTTTTGTAATAATAAACTTTAATATTTTATGTATATTTGATTAAATGCACAAGATCTGTCTCTCTTTCATCTTGGTTGTTATCTTGACAGCGTTATTGCCCATGCAATTGCTG
>NC_039259.1:27484059-27563355 GCF_003368295.1 Carassius auratus | reverse complement strand
TGTGGTAAATAAAATCTTAGGCGTATGAAGACCTAGCTTATTTTGCAGCATGCTGAAACTTGAACAGACAAGTTCAAAGGTCACAGTTAAACAATCATGCAATAGCGAAAACCATTCTGTTTAGGCACAGTATCAAATAGCAGCATTTGCTGTATGTAATAGAATTATCATCTTCAGTAATGCGTTACAGTAATAATATTAAAGCAATGCTGTGCACTTTTTGCATTATGGTAACAAGAAGAGGCCCTTAATTTAAAATATATATCCTGTCCATCAGGCTTTAAAGAAGGCTTTAAAAAGAGATGAAACACTCAGAAAGCGGTATATGACAAGTGAAGCATTGATTTCCGCATCTGTCAGCACTGAAGGAGAGCAGGAGCGCATCTGTGTCTGATTCGTGCGTTTCAAATGTTATTACTGCTTTAATTAAATTCCTCTGAAGAGTCTTTTCTGTGAGTCCTCTCCTCGCTGAGCCGTTAAATTACCTCGACCGCACAAAGGTCTAGCGCATCTCCGGTGTCCCCGTGAACTCCTGCAGGGCGTCTATTATGAAGTATATGCTAACATAAGTTCACGGGATGAAGGGGATTTAAGTCTGAGCGGCTCCAGAGACTCGCGTTACTCACATTTAAGTCGTCTTAAATACCACCCAGGGTCAAACGGAGAGTTTGCGGCAAAATCCCGACGCGCAAGTGTGCATTACTATGACATATTTATTTATGGCTCATGAGCATTATATAGCTTTGCCGGCGTTGATTCGCTCATACTTTAGCTTAGAGGAGCAGATTAATGGCTCTCTGGATAAACTGCGTATCTTATTCCATGCAAGGAATCAAAATCCTCATCTAACACAGAGCTAATGTTTTGTTTGAAGCTAATTGAGGGAGTAAAGGCCACAAAAAGGCCTAATAGACCATCATGACGTGCTGCCAAGTCATGACAGAGAAATTTACTACATGTGTCCGTTTGCTCTTTATTCCAAGGGCAATTTCCAAATGGCATTTTTGTGTCCTTGAAGGACACGTCGTGAATTTCATTGTGTGAAATGTTCACTTTTATAGGCTGGTGAGTAGATGAACATGACGCCCGCTTTCAAATGAAATTCACCTCAGATTACAGCTCGTGATGGGATGTAATGAATTTGACCTTTGAAGGACGGTTGCACAATATTGGAAAAACTGGCATTGTGATATTTTTCTGCATTATACAGTATATTGAAATAATAATTCTAGAATGATTGTGGTTTTGATGGAGAGTGCAGCTGTGTATAAAATAAAAAAAAATATATTTTCTTTTGTGAAGTTGCAAAGAAAAACACTTTTTACTTTTTGAGCCTGAACCATCTTTTAAGGGCTGTACGAAAATTAAAAGATGCAAAAACTACTTACTGTATTACTGTTTTTGACCAATTCAACATGACAATATAATTACTATATATTATATAATACATATGATTTGTTTTGTGATATTAAATAAAATAAAAAAGAGATTTATTTCTAAAAAAAAAAAATATTTTACATTTTTGTTGTGCTTTTAATACATATTTTTCAATTTTTTTTATATTTTTATCTTATATGTATTTTAGTTGTTATATATTTAATAACCCTGGATTGAGTTTTTACTTAAAATAAATTAATCCTGAATTGAGCTTTTTTTTTTTTTGTTGCTACACTTGCACATATGCTGCAGGTTTCAGAGTGAAGTGTTATATCATTTATATCATATATTTATTTAATTAAATCACAGCTTTCGCGATTTGAAAATCACAGTAAACCATGTCGGCATATCGACTTACTTAGATATATTGTGCAACCCTACTTTTTACAATCTTAAAAATAAAAGTGCTTCAAAGGTTCTTCACAGTAATGCCACAGAAGAACCATTTTTAATTCCACAAATAACTTTAAGGAACCATTTGTTTCTTAACTTTTTATAATCTGAGGAACCTTCTTTTGCCACAAAGAAGATTTTATGAAACTGAAACGTTCTTCAGATGTTGAAGCACATTTATTTTTAACAGTGTAGTTATTTTGCAAGATATTTCTGTTATGTGTGCATTGCTGCAATTAAAGCTCTCTGGCGTTACATGCCAAAATATCTTGACTCTCAGCATTTCTGTTTAAATTTGTGCATTCAGTGAACACTTCCTGTTCAAGCAACTATATACACGTCCTCCATAGGTCTTCATGTAGTAATTTCTGTGTAATTCCTTCATAAATCCATCCTGATGTGAGCTCTTTCACTGAATTGAATGCAACAATTTATGAACTGGTTTAAGAGATGAGTTTTATTCCATTTTTGTTATAGCTAATAATTATAATGGAGGATATGAATCCAGACTCATTAAGTCCATCTGAAACATTTCCCAGTAAAGTCTTCACATCATGTTCACTGGATTTTATCTCAGGGCTGTAGCAAATGTCTATTCAAGGATTTTGGTGCATTTCCCCCCCCCGTTTGCCCAAAGCAAAGGGTCAGAAAGCAGCTCTGAATTACTGCCTACTCTTAACCAGACATTATAATAATAATACAAAGGAACGGAGCTGTCAGAGGCGATTTAGATCACTGCAATGCTCCGACACAGAAAGGGAAACATGTAAAGCTCCAGATTCAGTCTGATTATCTGCCACCATCCGTCCAGAGCGCTCCTGAGGACACTTTTAGGAGGAGCGTGAAGGATTGTGTTATGGTTTTATGTGAGGAAGTCAGCGGGAGGTCAGGATCACAGCTTCTCTGGGTTCAGTGGATTAGATGAGGATCCAGATCTGAACCAGACCAGTCCCACGAGGAGAGCCATGTCTGATGTGAAGGAAGAGAACAGCAACACTGGTGGAGAGGATGGATAGAATAAAGAATGAATGGATGGATGGAGATGGATGGTGATAGATAGATAGATAGATAGATAGATAGATAGATAGATAGATAGATAGATAGATAGATAGATAGATAGGTTAGATAGATAGAAGGAAGAATGGATGGCTGGATGGAAGGACAGAAGCAAGGAAGGAAGGAAGGAAGGATGGATAGATAGATAGATAGATAGATAGATAGATAGATAGATAGATAGATAGATAGATAGATAGATAGATAGATAGATAGATAGATAGATAGATAGATAGAAGGAAGAATGGATAGATAGATAGATAGATAGATAGATAGATAGATAGATAGATAGATAGATAGATAGATAGATAGATAGATAGATAGATGGAAGGAAGAATAGATAGATAGATAGATAGATAGATAGATAGATAGATAGATAGATAGATAGATAGATAGATAGATAGATAGATAGATAGGTTAGATAGATGGAAGGAACAATAGATAGATAGATAGATAGATAGATAGATAGATAGATAGATAGATAGATAGATAGATAGATAGATAGATAGATAGATAGATAGATAGATAGATGGAAGGAAGAATAGATAGATAGATAGATAGATAGATAGATAGATAGATAGATAGATAGATAGATAGATAGATAGATAGATAGATAGATGGAAAAGAATAGATAGATAGATAGATAGATAGATAGATAGATAGATAGATAGATAGATAGATAGATATAGATAGATAGATAGATAGATAGATAGATAGATAGGTTAGATAGATAGATAGATAGATAGATAGATAGGTTAGATAGATAGGTTAGATAGATGGAAGGAACAATAGATAGATAGATAGATAGATAGATAGATAGATAGATAGATAGATAGATAGATAGATAGATAGATAGATAGATGGAAGGAAGAATAGATAGAAGATAGATAGATAGATAGATAGATAGATAGATAGATAGATAGATAGATAGATAGATAGATAGATAGATAGATAGATAGAAGGAAGAATAGATAGATAGATAGATAGATAGATAGATAGATAGATAGATAGATAGATAATGGAAGGAAGAATAGATAGATAGATAGATAGATAGATAGATAGATATAGATAGATAGATAGATAGATGGAAGGAAGGAAGATAGATAGATAGATAGATAGATAGATAGATAGATAGATAGATAGATAGATAGATAGATAGATAGATAGATAGATAGATAGATAGATAGATAGATAGATAGATAGATAGATGGAAGAATGGATGGATGGATAGATAGAAAGGAAAAATGGATGGAAGGATAGGTGAAAGGAAGGAAGGAAGGAAGGAAGGAAGGATGGATGGATGGATGGAAGGACGGACGACGAATGGATGAAGGATGGATGGATGGATGGAAGGATGGACGGAAGGAAGAATGGGTGAAGGAAGGAAGGAAGGAAGGAAGGATGGATGGAAGGAACAATGAATGGATGGATGGATGGATGGAAGGAAGAAAGGATTGGATGGATGGATGGATGGAAGGAAGGAAGGAAGGAAGAATGGATATATATTTATGATGTTAAGCTGAAGTGAATGGGGAAAAGTGCACCAGTTAATGTTGAAGTGTTCAGATATTTGACTCCAGTGCTGCTTCCTCCACTAATCAAGATGAAGGTGACTTTCAGTGATTCACTAAGTATAGTTGCAGACTCAGTGATTTGTGCTCCGCGTCACTCCGCTGGTGATGTTATTGTCCTTCATCAGTTAGTCCTGATTGTCCAGCTGTGGTTGAGGACGCGGTGATTGACAGCTCTGAGAGCTGCAGGAGTGTGTTACAGAGGCACGTTTCGCTCCAGACACACTCCAGATAGACATGAGTTCATTCTGCGTTAGTCAGCATCATCAGCATTACTGCTGGACCACATCGAGAATCAACACATGTCTCTGTCCTTAGGGATGCAACTAAAGGTGACAGACCATTTCAATTAGTGCTTGATTAGTGGTTTGTTCTCCAGACAGCTAGATTTGTCTTATTGTCTTGGGACAGAATCATCCTTTACACAAGTATACAAACAGACAATTGGCAATCACAATTCTGTTGTGCAATACATACTTAACATGCATGGTATGGTATAAAAACACCAGGTGTGTGCATTTCACAGTTACAGATGCAGCTGGCCAGTGGATAGCAAACAAGATTCTCTTCGTGACACTAGTTGAAGAGGAAAAACTGTAGATAGAAGCAATTTACATTCAGTGCGTTGTTAATTACAGTCTGTATTGCATGCATTGTTGCATTCATCTGAAATGCAATGTGCAATGCCATCGATTACATCCATGTTGTATTCACGTGTATTAGAATATGTACATTTTCACAAGATGCACTAAAAACAAAAATCAGCAGCCATAAAAATGAAAGAGCCTTTTATTTATTTATTTTAGTCCAGATGTTGTAGTCATGCATCTGTTGCAATTCATTAAGATCAGAAAACACAACACGGGCCTTAACATGCTTTTATTTACAGTTCAGTGTTTGATTCAGTTCAATATCTGTAGTTCCTCAGCTGTTAAAACATGTTCAGTTCCAGTGATAAACAGGAACAGCTGTGCCGCTTTAAACCAGATGTGTTGGCATCAGCGGTTATTATAGTTAATTTAACTTGAAATAAAAATACAATTGAACTCAAATAACAATATTTAAAACAATTAATACATGTAGTTTAACTTGATACTAAAATGGTACTAAAATGACCAAAAGCATAATCAGCATAGATAGTGTTTGGGTTCACGTACTTATTAGAGTATATGCATGACTCTGTGAGAAAATATTTATAATAATATATATATATATATTTTTTTTTTCGTCGTTGCAATTCATTACATCTACAAAAACATATTTTCTTGTTCAGGAGGGTTCTGTTTTGAGGACCAGTGTTTGTCCGCTGATGAAGCGTCTGTGTTTTGCTCTCACAGACTGCAGAGCAGAAACAGGGCACATTTGGTGCATGCTGGGACTTTCTCTCCGCTCAGCTTGACAAGGAAATCCTCAAACAAACCTCACTCTGTGTTTTGCCCGTCCCTCAGGAGAAAACTCTCCAATTAGCGGCATGTATTCTGTGCTTTACATGTTACACGAGCAGACAGTGAGAGACACAAATCCTGGCAGCTGGAGCTCAAGCGTCTCTTAAAACACTGAGAAACATCTGAGATTTCTGTGAAGAAGAGCAGGAGAGTGAGACCCTAATTAATTAGTTCATTAATTAGAGATATTATAGTAAACTAAACCTGTAACTCAAAGTAAAAAATAATGTTAACTGAAATAAACTATTTCTTTATTTTTCAGTTAATGGCCAGTGCAACATTTCTCATTTTAATTTAGCTTTAACTTGTCGTACCGAAATAATAAAAGTAAAAACTATATATAAACTACTAAGAAGGAAAAAAGACACGCAGCAAAATTACTAAAGCTTTACATTGAATTAACTGTTTAAATGTTATTAAATTGTATTTTTTGTTACTTTTTTAATAAAAAGTTTATGCTTTAAACTTAATACTCAAATTGTACTAAAATAACTACTACTGAAATACTATATTAATAAGAGCTATATAGATATAAATAAGAAACAAAATTACTAAAAAGGATCCAAACAATTACTATAACTAAAATATGTAAGTTTTATTTTTTGTTTATATTATAGTTAATATTTTCCACTTGATATTAAAACACTAAAACAAAAAAAGCTACTAAAATTATAAAAACACAACAAAGTTACTAAAACTTTAACAAAAGATTTTTAAATGTTGTATTTTTTTATTTTTATTATTTAAATTGTTCAATTTTATGCTAGAAATTGTACTAAAATAAGTAAAAATTAACTATTTAGTCACATATAAAACAAAAATTCTTAAATTCTTAAAGTTTACATTTTAGTTAATTTTATTTATTTATCGTAAAATCATAAATAGTACAACACAAACATATACTTATAAATAGACATTGATGTGTATGTAATATTGTTTATGCATATGTGTTAGAAACTACTAAGCTGAGAAAAAACAGCAAAATTACTAAAACCAATGAAAATAAAAATGCAAAATGTAAAAACTGATGTAAATAATGAAAATAAAACTGTTCCTTGTTTACTATTTTCTAAACAGAGTAATTGTATGGTCTGTGATTCTAAAGTAACACTGTATGGGAGTTTAATGCAGAAATGAATAAGGACTCCAGAGAAATGCTCCTCTGCTCCATCTATATCAGTCAGAGCTGTGTTGACCAGCTTTAATGACTTCGTCTCTGGCTCGACAGATTGCTTGATGATGTTGCTGAATCCAAATGTCACCGGCGGGCGTTCGCGGAAAAACTCGCTCTCCTCCTCGTGCCTAATTGATTTCAAGAGCTGTGAATATTACTGTTACATTTCATGCATATTTAGTTACAAATGTTTCCTCTTTTGAGGATTTGATTTGGAAATGCAAAGCAGACGGCTGTGTTTCTGAGATCCCGTCATGATTTTGACTGCTTTTGCATTTTAATTTTGCGTATGGATTATTATTAATTTGTATTAATTTGTTATTTGTTGTTGTATTTAAGACTGTCAGTCATCAGTCAGTTTCAGCATAAATGTGTTTTGTAATCATAATCAGTAATCAACAATTTAATTTACTTTTAATTTAATTTAAATTTAAAATTGTATGATCCTAATAATAGTTATAATTGTGTAGATGCATGCATGCATGTGCAAGGTTTTATGTGTATTATTTTTGTATATATTTTTTTATGTTTGAACTTTTATTTATGTATTTATTTTATTATTTTGATAGCAATTAATTGATTATTACATTTACATTACTTAATTTTAATTAATTAACCAATTAATATTTATTTTTGGATTTGCAGTTTTTTTATTTATTTATTTGTTGTTTGTTTATTTTTTACAATTTTTTATTATTAATTTATTTAAAATATTTTATGATCCTAATAATAGTTATATTTGTGTGCATGCATGCATATGTAAGTTTTAATGTATTTTTATTTTTGTATTTAATTTTTATGTTTTGAATGTGTATTTATTCATTGTTATTAGCAATTATTTGCAATTAGCAAATAATTGATTATTACATTTACATTAATTAATTTCTTTTTATTTATTTTTTGATTTTCAGTTTTTATTTTTATTTATTTATTTGTTTGTTAGTATTTTTTATATTATTAATTTATTAAAAAATATATTTATTTATGTGTTTTGAATGTGAACATTTAATCAGTTAATAGATAATCTACAATCTGAATTTAGATTAATGCATTTGGCAGACACTTTATCCAAAGCTTTTATTTTATTTTGTTCTGTTTCATGTGATTTTGAGCATTTGTGTCCTCTTTCCAGCTGCTGCAGTGCTCTTCGGTTCAGGCCACTGTAATGTGATCGTGAGGGTCAGTGTGTTGTGAATACCGATGCGTCTCTATAATCACATTCACCAGAAACACAAACTTCCAGGAATCTAATTATAGTGAACAAAACAGATGAACAGACACAATTACACAAACCCTTATTTGCTGCGATGCTCTTTCTCCATCCACTGAAGATTTATATTCAGTCAGTGGCACCTCAATAATAAAAATAACAATACAAAAACATTAATAAATAACGATCAACTAATTGATTGATAAAACTTTGTTAAGGTCCAGTTCTCACTATTAACTAGCATGCATATAACTAGCACATTGGCTGTTTATTAGTACTTATAAAGCACATATTAATGCCTTATTCTACATGATCATGTTTAAGATCCTTTAATCCAGCTCCATAACAACTGCCTAACTGTTAATAAACAGGAAAATAAAGTGTTAAAATCAAGTATGGTCAATTGATTAAATGTTTACATTATAAACGCAAAATGCATCTGTAGACTACGCCTTTTTAGATAAATTAATAATAAGAAAATAATAATAAGAACATGCACACATACAGATATGATGTAAAGAGATGCATCTGTAAATACTGTGGTAGTATCATAGTAACTGGCAGTTTATTAAGATATCTTCCTGTTTTATTTTATATTTTATTTTATGCATGTTTTTGTATTTTTTAATGCATGTTTTCATTTTATTTTATTCATTAACTCTTGCAGTGCAGTACTACCAGTCGATTAAGAAATCGTCCTATTCTAGTTTGTTCTTGTTTGTTTACTTATTTCCTTCTTTTATGATATACTTATTCCTGCTATGCAGTACAGCAAGTTTACTGAGAAATATTTCCATTTTATTTTGTATTTTATTTTAATTTATGTTATCCATCAATCCGTTTTTTGTTTGTTTCATTCATTCATTCACTTGTTCCTTCCTTCCTTCCTTCCTTCATTCGTTCATTCAATCATTCAGTCATTCGTTCGTTCATTCATTAATTTGTTCCTTCATTCATTCATTTGTACCTTCATTCATTCATCCATTCAGTTGTACCTTCATTCATTCATCTATTCATTCGTTCATTCATTTGTTCCTTCCTTCCTTCATTCATTCATTCATTCATTCATTTGTTCGTTCATTCATTCATTCGTCCGTTCATTTTTTCATTCATTTGTTCCTTCCTTCATTCATTCATTTATTTGTTCATTCTTTCATTCATTTGTTGCTTCATTCATTCATTCATTCATTTGTCTGTTCATTTTTTCATTCATTTGTTCCTTCATTCATTCATTCATTCGTTCATTCATTTGTTTCTTCATTTGTTCGTTCGTTTGTTTGTTCATTAATTTGTTCCTTCATTCATTCATTCGTTCGTTCGTTCGTTTGTTTGTTCATTAATTTGTTCCTTCATCCATTCAGTTGTACCTTCATTCATCCATTCATTCATCCATTCATTCGTTCATTCATTTGTTCCTTCCTTCCTTCCTTCCTTCCTTCCTTCATTCATTCATTCGTTCATTCATTTGTTCCTTCCTTCCTTCCTTCTTTCATTCATTTGTTCCTTCATTCATTCATTCATTCGTTTGTTCCTTCATTCATTCATTCATTCATTCATTCGTCTGTTCATGTTTTCATTAATTTGTTCCTTCATTCATTCCTTCATTCATTCATTCTTTCATTCATTCATTCATTCATTCATTCATTCATTCGTTCATTCATTTGTTCCTTCATTCTTTGTTCATTCGTTAATGTGTACCTTCATTCATTCATTCATTCATTCATTCATTCATTCGTTCATTCATTTGTTCCTTCCTTCATTCATTCATTCATTCATTCATTCGTTCATTCATTTGTTCCTTCCTTCATTCATTCATTCATTCATTCATTCATTAGTCCGTTCATTCTTTCATTCATTTGTTCCTTCATTCATTAATTCATTCATTCATTCGTCTGTTCATTTTTTCATAAATTTGTTCCTTCATTCAATTTGTTCCTTCATTCATTCATTTGTTCCTTCATTCATTCATCTGTGCATTCATCCGTTCATTCTTTCATTCATTTGTTCCTTCATTCATTCATTCGTTCATTCATCTGTTCATTCATTCATTCATTCATTCATTCATTCATTCATTCATTCATTCATTTGTTCATTCATTCATTCATTCCTTCATTCATCCATTCTTTCATTCATTCATTCATTAATTCGTTCATTCATTTGTTCCTTCATTCTTTGTTCATTCATTAATGTGTACCTTCATTCATTCATTCGTTCATTCATCTGTCCTTCATTCATTAGTTCATTCATTCATTCATTCGTTCATTCATTTGTTCTTTCATTCCTGCTATGCAGTGCTGTCAGTTTATTAAAAACAGTTTATTTTATTTTATCCATCTACCATTTTTTGTATATTTATTTAAGAGATAAGTAAAACAATGATACATGCAACTATAATGTCTAGAGATGCATCAATACTGTGGTATAGGACTATGGTACTGGAGGTTTACTGAACTGGATGTTGATTTTCTTCAGAAAGTGGATTGTTAGACATAGTTTCTCTGTGTAAGCTGTTTCCATGTTGACCTGGGGATATACTGTAAAGCATGTGAGATCAGGAGTGTTGAATGTTGAACGATTTAAATATGAATGTGGTCTGTTGTTTTAAAGTGTTTGCAGCAAGCGATGTGCCTGTGAGCTCTCTGTGTAAATCACGCTGTTGTTGTTGCTCTGCAGTCGAAGAGCTACATGTGCAGCAGTCAAGGGAAGATCCTGTGCTTCACACTCGACTTCGAGTCGGGCTTCTCCTGCTCCGAAAACATCTCAAAGGTAAGGAAATCAAACTGCGCCTCTGGTTTCTGCTGCTTATTGGCTTTGAGCAGGAACTCACAGCTGAGTCCTGACAGCACTCAACTCAGAATAAACTGCCTTTATAATGCTCTCAGTATTTGGGCTGAATACTCGTTCCTAAGCTGATTTACTCTTATTAGCAGAACACTGTCAGCTCAGGCCTGCTAGCAGCACTGCCAGTTTATTAAGAACTCTTCCCGTTGTGTTTTGTTTTATTTATTGTATGATTTTTTGAGTTTGTTTACCCATCCATGCATTTTTTGTTTATATAAATGTATTTATGTTCTATTAAAATATCCAGTTTATTAAGACGTCTTCAAATTTGGTTTTGTTTCATGTTAGGTTTAATGTTTTAGATTATCGTTTGGTTTCATTTCTTTATTTATCCATCCATGTTTGGTTTTAATTTAGTTATTTCATTTTCATTTTATTTTCTATCAAAATATCCAGTTTATTAAACAGTAGTACCATTTCAGAATTTTTTTATTTGTTATTTTGTTTATTTTATGTTTTGGATTTGTTTATCCATATATCCATACATCCATGTTTATATATATATATATATATATATATATATATATTTTTTTTTTTATCAGAATATGTAGTTTAAGAAGTCTTCCCATTTTGTTTTGGTTTATTATTATTATTATTATTATTATTATTATTATTATTATTATTATTATTATTATTATTATTATTATTATTTACTAATTCACCCATGTTTATCAAAATGTTATCAATATCAAGATGCTTCAAACATAACATGTTTTCTTGTGAATATTGTTTTAATTGGTGATCATTTTCTATAGTTTTTTTTTTTTATCCATACTTGTTTGTTAGTTTTATTTTCTATTAAAATATATTGATGTAATCAGAATCTTGTGAATATTGTTCTAATTGATGGTCAGTTAAAATTGTTATGTCCATGTTCATGTTTGTTTGTCATTTATTTTATTTGTATTTATTTATTATTTATTTTCTATCCAATTATCATCAATCTCAAAATGTTTAAACAAAACATGTTTGCTTGTGAATATAAATTTTAGTTGGTGATGCAATAATAGGTTTTTCCAGTGCTTTGAATAAACTTTTAGTCTGGAAATTTTTTTTTTTAAACTTTAAACATCAGAAGCAAGTTCCTCAATGACATCATCATGATCATCTTCATTACCATCCAGGAAGTGAAATCAGTCTGGAGGGAAAACAGCAGCATGGTCATCATTGTGTCACTCTAAAACATTCATCCCGTTTGATCAAATGACACACATCAGTTTGATCAGTCTATAATCTCAGAAGACGGTTAAAAGCACCTGTAACTGTTGAACCCTTTAATAGAACTAGTTTCCTTAATTACAGCTTAATCAAATTGTATTTTAGAAATGACGAGTTCAGCAGGTGCTGGTTAATGACGTGATTTGTGATTCACGCAGAAGAAGCATTGGGATCTGCAATCGTGAGACAGCGTGAATAGACTAACACACACTGATTACGAGCTTGACAGGCCAATTTAATGGCCCCATCTAAATCTGGCAAGTATTGTTCTTGGTTGGAATAGCAGGCAGTGATTTGCACATCAGTGAAAAGTGTGTTACTCATGATCATCTTCAGTCGTGATGTGCTGATCACGTCTGTGCGTTTAACCCAAACCATAACGAAAGAGCTTTATTAAAGTCCTCATGAAATTGAAGTGCACAATGTGCTAACTTAAAGCTATAGTTGTTCACCATCAGGTCATCCGAGATCAGGGTGAGTTTGTTTCTTCATCAGGTTTGGAGAAATGTAGCATTGCATCAGTGTCTCATCAATGCATGCTCAGTGAATGGGTGCCGTCAGAATGAGAGTCTGATAAAAACCACAATAATCCACAGCACTCCAGTCCATCAGTTAACATCTGGAGAAGACCAAAGATTAAACTAATTTAAACTAAAATATGAGTCCAAAATCAATAATAATGCTTCCTCCAGTGAAAAAGTGGTCTGGTCTGAATCAGGAGAGAAATCTGCACAGAAGCAAACAAGCCAAAACAGCTCTAAACAAATGGATTTTGATGAAAGACAAAAGGAGATGGGCTTTTTTGTTTTAATAAAGCTTGTTGCTGTGCCAAGGAGATATATGCAGTATATACTGTGTGTAATATATATATATATATATATATATATATATATATATATATATATATATATATATATATATATATATATATATATATATATATATATATATATATATATATATATATGACGACTTTAATTAATGATGTTATTATTATTATTTAAATTTTTTGCCAAAAATGCTTATGTGGTATAACTTAACAGAGATCTCAACAGAGACAGCAGTCTACTACAAAGCTTGAGGTTGGTGAAAGGTTTTTGAAAGAAGTCTCTTCTTCTCACCAAGGCTGCATTTATTTGATCAAAAACACAGTAAAAACTGTAAAAAATATTAGAAATTAAATTCAGAGTTTTCTATGTGAATATCTGTTAAACTGTAATTTATTTCTGTGATGCTCCGCTGTATTTTCAGCATCATTCCTCCAGTCTTCAGTGTCACATGATCTTCAGAAATCAGAATAATATGATCATTTACTGCTCAAGAAACATTTCTGATTATCATCAATGTTGAAAACACTTGTGCTGCTTAATTTCATTTCGTGATACGTTTTATTTTTAGCTTTTGCATGCCTGTCTGCTCTGCTTATTTATTTCTTTATTTATTTACTTGCTTTTCTACAGAAAACCATCTGGAAATACAAATTCTCCCAGCTGAAGGGTTCATCGGATGACGGCAAGACACGAGTGAAGCTCCTGTTCCAGAATTCAGAGAATAAACAGATCGAAATGAAGGTCAGATTGTGTTTACACGAGAATATTAGGATGAAATGTCAAGTCAACATTTATGCTGTATAAACATAGAATATTTTGAGGGGTTTACAATATTCGTTTGACTGTTTTGATGTCAGAGTCAAAAGAGAAGACATTTTTAACCCTGTAAAGCCTGATATATGAAATAATGTATATATGTTTTTTGTTGCTGTCGTTTTAATTTTCAAATGTAATCTTTCTGGTAATTTCTTTTCTTCCAGGAGCTGGAGTTTGCGAATCTGACGGCTGTGCTTCATTGCATTCACTCGTTCATCGCTGCTAAAGTGGCCACGGTGGATCCCGTCTTTGTCAACAATCAAAGTCTGACGCAGAAGTACATGTGCAGCAGCTAGAAACATCCGTGTGTGACCAACACGTACAGTCTCATCTGGTTCTCTGATTTTATGCACAATATATCTAGTTCTTGTTATTTTTGTACGAATCTTCTAAATTCAGAGCGACGTTTAAGGAGCACTTTGGGTATGTTTTGGGTTATGATTTCTTTCTTACCTACTAACGTGTTCAATCATATGCTTAAACTGATTATGTAGCAGAGCAGATGTTGACATACGGTTTTATGAGTTGATGTATGAACAGCATTTGACAAATTTACAGGGCGAAACGGGTGAAACTGAGACTTCCAGCTGTAAAATCAACCAAACTAAGATGAATACTTGTGTTCTTTTGCCCTTTTGTTTTCTATTCATCGCCTCAAACCTCTTCATTTAGCACAAAGAGTAGTAACAGCAAGTCATATATATATATATATTATAGGATTTCTGATGGTTTTCTCCATTTGAATGATACACTATGTTACACTGATTTGATACGTGTTATTATGAAGTAGTGGTTTCATTAACAGTAAATAAACAGCAACCGTTCTCGCAAACTGACATTTTTCTAAATATCAATTGATCTATTCTATTTAGTTTGATGTTATTCCAGCTCTTTTCCAAATAAAGGAATGATTAGTTCACTGCTGACGGAATATGCCATGATTCTTGTGTGGGTTCAGATGCAAGAGAAAATATTTACATGCATAAATCTCTTAATGGTTATGCAAGCCTAAATATTTACAAATATTTCAATGCACATTCGATTTGTTAAAATAATTTAAAGGGAAGATAATATCAATTCACCCTGAATTGTCAAAGAAGTCTGAAATTTTTATATTCCAAATGTTATATAGTCGATTACATCGTCAATTACCTAATTTATTTATGTGTTTGTCACAGTGTATGTTTTTTGCCAGGGTCATATTGATCCCAAACAGAGTAACATATAATCTGAAGGAAAAATAACAGGCTAATTTCAAAATGACTATTATTATTTTTTACACGTGCAATCAATCTTCACAGTACATAAGGCATAATTATAATTATACCAGAAAACACACTGTGATGAATTATTGATTGCCGTCTTAATTTAATTTGCAGTTTAAAGTCTGTGAATCATGAAATTACTTCTTCTTATTCCTTATGAATGCAGTCAGTTTTACAACATAATGGCCTTGAAAAGTGTTTAAATGCTTTAAAGGGATCATACGATGCTGCTAAAAAGAACATTATTTGGTGTAATGAAATGTTTATGTGGTTCAAGGTTCAAAAAACGAATTATTTTCCACATAATGTACATTATTGTTTCTCCTCTATGCCCCGCCTTCTGAAACACGTCGATTTTAACGAAGGCTCATCAGAGAAAGCGAGGTTTGCTCCGATTGGCCAGCTATCTAGTGCGTTGTGATTGCCCGAATCGAGCATTTAACGGAAAATGTTAAGCCCCTTAACATATTGTTTTAGATTAGATACTTGTAACAATATAAAAAAAACGTTAGTAGTACTGGAAGAAGGAGGCGGGAACCGGCGAACATTTAAATCAAACTTTAATAACAAAATAAACACAAAACGACGACTGCTGCACACATACAAAACCAAAACACAAAATAAAACCCAGGCCTGGTCCTCTCTCGTCCTTCACTCCCTTTCCTCCTCTTTTTATCCTTCCGGAGCTCCTCCGTGGGACTCGAGACCGGTGAGTGGAGCAAATGTCGCTCGTTTCCAATTACTCCACCGGAAACTATGAACATCGTTTACACTAGTGCAATGGACATTAAAAAAGTGCATAGAAAAATATTGTGTTTGTTTGGTGTGTATGTGTGTGTTATAGGGGGAGGGGGAATTCAGACTGCAGTTCAGTAAGGAGACAGTTGTAGGGAAAAAGCTGTTCCTGAATCTGCTGGTCCTTGTCTGGAGGCTCCTGAAGCGCCTCCCGGAGGGCAGGAGGTTAAACAGTCTGAGGTCAGGGTGAGAGGAGTCCTTCAGAATGCTGCGAGCCCGACGTAGACAGCATTTTCTCTGGATGTCCTCAATAGCAGGAAGTAGTGTCCCTGTGATGCATTGGGCAGTATTCAACACCCTCTGCAGTGTCTTGTGGTCAGCAACTGAGCAGTTCCCATACGAGACTGTGATGCAACTGGTCAGGATGCTCTCGATCGCACAAATACAGTGCACCAGGATGGTTGAAGACAGCTGGTACTTCTTCAGTGTCCTGAGAAGGAAGAAGCACTGGTGAGCCTTCTTGACTAGTCTGGAGGTGTTTGTAGTCGAGGACAGGTCCTCTGGGATGGTGGTTCCCAGGAACTTGAAGCTGGAGACACGTTCAACAACTATCCCAATAATGTGGATGGGGCCATGCATGCTTCCTTTCTTCTTCCTAAAGTTCACAATGAGCTCCTTTGTCTTTACTGGTGTTAATGAGCTGCAGACACACACAGACACACACAGTCGTCTGCAAACTTAATGATGGAGTTGGATCCATGCACAGGCTTGAAGTTGTGGGTGTAGAGGGAGTAAAGGAATGGTCTCAGCACACAGCCCTGTGGTACGCCGGTGTTGAGTGTGATGGTGTTGAGGGGTATGGCTTGACCGAATATGCTGAGGTCTGTTGGTCAGAATGTCCATAATCCAGTTGCAGAGGGAGATTTTAATTTCCAGGTCTTCAAGTTTAGTGATCAGCTTAGAGGGAATGAATTTAAATAAAATTAAATGAATGCATTTAGCAGATGTTTTATCCAAAGTGACTTACAGTGCATTCAGGCTATCAATTATTACCAATCATGTGTTCCCGGGGAACGCAATGCTCTACCACTTTAGCTACAGGAACACTGTGACAGTGAACGGCACTGAAAGACAGTGTTAAATGCTGGGCTGAAGTCAAGAAACAACATCATTACATGTGTTGTTTTTGTCCAAGTATGTGAGTACAGAGTGCATTGTGCATACTGCACCCACTGTGCTCCTATTGCTAGGGAAGGGAAATTGGTGTGGGTGGGAGACAGTCCTTGTGGTTTGCTAGGACCAGTCGTTCAAAGCACTTCATAACGATATGCAATAATGAGTGCAACGGGGTGGTAATCATTTTAGCACAAATGATTGAACAGATACTATTTAAACTGAACTGAGCTGCATGATGACATCACTGAATTCAGTGATGAACTGCCTTTAACTGTCATTTTGCATTATTTATACACTGTTTTTCGAATTAATGTTGTTGCTTTGACACACTCTGATTTGTTTAAAGCGCTTTGTATAAATAAAGGTGACTTGACTTGACATCGGGGAGTAGTGTTTTGGCACTGGCACAATGTATGTGGACTTAAAGCGGGACTTTGTCCACGGTGAAAGCCAATCCAGTGAACCACAGAGCAAAGTTTATGTATTTCCTCAGCGACCAGCACAGATCAGCTCCCAGGCATGACGAAGCGAATATCGTGCTCTTTTGGAAGACCAAACAAAGTAGTTTCACTTTCACAGTGAAACACACAGCGTCTTTATCACATGGCGGCGTCAGCAACAACAATACTACAACGAGAATAAAAGGTACACCTTCTTTCTTTGTGTGAACATCTGGGCGGTGTTATGCAAATCTTCCCACTCAGTGACCTGTTAGAACGAGGCGTTTTAGGAGGGCTTGGACAATTCTTAACTTTATTAAAGTATTAAATATCTCTTTTGATTTGAGACTTTAGTCTTTGCAACTTTACAGATCTTTTTTTCATCCACCAAGAGCTTGTAACACTCCAAAGAGAAATGAAAAATTTAAATCACATCATATGACCCCTGTAAAATGTGCAAATTATAAAGCAAGTGTCTATAAACAAATGATGATGCCTCAGAAATCAAAACCGCAGAAATCAGAAAAGCATCTTGAAAATTGTTATGTAATGCACTCATTGTGCCCATGTGAAGCACTGGACTCGAGTGAATACTAACACAGTGTCTCTGTGGTCTGCTGGGCTTTGGAGAGCCGGATCAACACTGAATTAAACTCCAGACGGAGGAAGAAACATTTGAAGTGAAAGTCTGGATTGATTCAGCTAGCAGTACTGTATTGAGGAAGAAACACGCCATTGTTCGATCCAGGGCTCTTGAATCTCTGTGAAGAGCTTCAGGAGCCGCGGCCTTGCATCACATGAGCAGGTGCTTTTGTTTCTGACAAGTATCATTGATGCCAGTCACTCACAGTGTTGCTCTAAAGTGCAGGAACATCAGACCTGCGAGATGGCAATATTAACACATCAATAAGATGTTTTCTGCCCACTAATTAGTGATGTTTACTAAGGCAAGCAAAGAGTTGATGTTTCTCTCAAGAAGCGGTCACATTGAGCCATTTCCATAGGAATTTGTGATCAGAGCTTCCCGAATTTATGTGATCAGAAATATTGCTAGGGACAATTTAGTAGTGGCTGATACTACTGATTGGATTAGTGATTACTGATTAGAGCATATAGAGATATCTGGAATATTGGAAAATATAAAAAATAATTAGTGTAGCCTGCTAAATTTCACACACATAAACACAAATCTAGCCTCGAAACCTCTCTTTTATTTATTCAGATATGATCAAGATAATCTAAATCAAATGATTCACAATCTGGGCTCAGAAGTTCTGAAATGAATTATGATTCGCAAACCTTCGGTTCAGGACTCGGAACGAAGATCGTGCCATTTGATGTAGATCAGAACTTCAGAGCGCAGATGATTCGTGAAACCGCTTCAGTGAAGTTCCACTCTAAATCAAATGATTTATGATACGCACTTCGAAGTCCCAATCTGAATCAAATGAATTGCAAAACGTGAAGTTCCAATAGGAGCGCTTCGAAACAATGAATCAATTTGCGACACAATGACTTTACTTAGAGTTTTGAAAAGCTCAGTTTGACGTTTTACTATACGTGCTTTTTAAAATCATTAAAAGTGATGTCAAATTCGAGAATGAATGGCTCTTTTAAACTGGTTTTGTTGTGAATCACTTGAACTGAATGATCAAAGTCACAAGGTTGAATCAATCTGGGGTGAGTTTCCCAAAAGCATTGTTAGTTAACTATATGGTTGTTAGTTCTATTGGTAACAACAGAACTTGCGACCATAGTTGTATTTAGGAAATGCACCCATTGACAGTTCCAGCATAAATTGTACTGTACAGAAGCAGGGTTTACTGAAACAGTATAGGCAATGGTATCTCACGGCCAATTCGTATGTATTTTATGAGGTGGCTTATTCGTACGAATTTGTACGACCTCACTCGTACGATTTTATACGATTTGTCTAAACCCCAGTGACGGTTAGGTTTAGGGGCGGGGTTAGGTGTAGGTAATTCGTACAAATTCATACGAATTGTGCAACTCGTAAAATACGTACGATTTGGCAACAATCGTATGAATTTGTACGAATGTGGTCGTACGAATTCGTACGAATAAGCCACCTTGTGAAAAATGTGAAAAATGCTACTATTAATGGCTTAGATCTCTAGTTTCATGACATTAACTGAAATAAGTGAAAAAAGTAAAATATCTACATTTCCATTCATCCAACACAAATCTATCAACATTGTGAGGTAACTGGTTTTCTGCTAACTATTGAAACACTCCATTAATATGATGAGCTGCACCTCAAAATACATGTTAGATGGAAACATTGTGCATTATGATCGAGTTTGTAGCTTAATGCACTATATGTGATACTGTATTAGTCACAGTGTTTTATATTTACGATATTGTTATAGGGCATCTGTGACATGAACTCTTATAAATTTATGATTGAAACTCTCTTTACATGCTTTTAGATGATTAATTGTGCAAAGACATCAGATCAAGTTCAATTAATCCCAATGAAGCCTAAAAATGCTGGGTTATTAATCTAGATTAATGACTTGATTTACTTTAATTATGGATCATTGTCCAGCCAAAGACCTGACTATTCAGATGAGTTATGCCAAAAGCATCAGATCATTCCTCATCTACCGCAGACATCTAAAATAATTAATTGAGTGAACTGAGTTGTGTATAAGACTTCACAGATGACCATTCCCTAGAAATAAGATGATGTCAAGAAATAAAAGGGTGTCATTTATAGAAATATTCCAGGTTTAAATGAGAATACAGTTAGTAAGAACACAATGGGACTGTTTTAGGTGAACTATTGAGATAATCATGATTTCAGAGGCCTGACAGATGCTTGACATGAGCTTGTGTTGTGTTTAAAGAGAGCCACTTGAACGCCACGCTTCATGAAGCTGCAGCCTTGAAAATCAAGGGTTTAGGAGGAGTTTAGCTGTTCACAGTCAGTGAGCAAAACCCAACAGAGACAGAACAAAAGGGAGAGTGAACACAGCCGACTGGAAAAATACAGACAAACGTCTCATGACACAACACCACCGAGACTAGAGGTACAGTATGAAATATAGCCGCAATATTGTGAAATATTTTTATAGTTTAAATTTTTTTAAAAGTGAGTCTATTGTAAATGTAATTTATTCATGTGATCAAAGCTGAATTTTCAGCATTAGTCACATGATTCTTCAGAAATCATTCTAATATGCTGATTTGCTGCTAAAGAAATATAACCCTAACCCTAACCCTAACCTATTATTATCAATGTTGAAAACAGTTGTGCTGCATCATATTTTTTTGGAAACAGCCATGCAGTTTATTTTTCAGGATGTTTAATGAATATAAAGCATTTATAAGAAACAGAAACCTTTATAAAAACGATTTACTGTCACTTTTAAATAATTTAATGTGTCCTCAATGAATAAAATAGAACCTTTCTCAACCCAAACTGTTAGATGATAGTGTTTGCATGTATAAGTTTTGTATTATTATTTTATTAAATATTGGTTTTAGATCAAATTTATTAGCTGTAAAGAATTTTCTGCATCATAATTCACCCTGAAATCAACAGATAATGCATAAATATAATTATATAAGCCAAATTAACATTATCCAACAACATACAAATAAAGATCTTATATCTGTGATTTACAATTGTAAATGTAGATTGTAATATTTGTTAAGCTAAATTTAATTGGTGTTTAAAAATATAAAAAGCAAATAACATACAATGGCAGATTAGAAGTATGTTGAGAATTATTGAAATGTTATACTTTTGACTATTTCTCAAAATTCTTTTAAGTTCTATTTGCTTTTAGGATTTTTAGGATTGCTTTTTAACTTCTGTCATTGCTTTCATATAAATATTGCATTACTCTAAAAAAGTAACTATTTGTGTTACTTGGTTACTTTTTATGGAAAGTAATGCATTACAATACTTTAGTGTTACTTTTAGTTGTTTTCTAAAGTTCTATTTTTGGCAAATGTAAAAGCACTTTCACATCAAACATGAAATGAATAAGCCTCAGGTTGAATAAAATGCAAATTCAGAAAGCTCAACCAAACCTTTCATGGACAGCATGAAGAATAGGACACAAGAGAAGAAAGTTCAACACTTTCTTCTCAATCACACACACACACACACACACACACACCCAACCCCCCCCCCCCCCCCCACACACACACAAAAATGAATGGTATGTTTATCTAAAGTAATTTTTACTCATTAGTATGATTGAATTGGATCATAAAAATTCAGCAGCAAAGAATGGATAATAAAGGGTTTAAATACATAACATATATTTACGTTATTTAAATGCAGGTGTGCATTCAATAGTTTTCATTAATTCGCTTTTGTTCCAAGTGAGATGAGTAAATGCACATTTAGGGCCAGTTTGACTAAACAGGGCAAATTAGCTAAAAGCACAAAACAAAATTCTAAAACAGTTCCGATGGGAGGGGAAATGATGCAACATCTCATTTACATATAGACCAACACAATCTACCAAGTGCAGCGCAAATTAGTGTAGGTGCAAATAAAGAATAAAGTAATAAAGAAATAAAAAACACAATATATGTGGAGACCAAAACATGAAGGTTTGCTAGGTATTACTGGAGCTGGTATTTATTTCCTGAAGCAAATTAAAAATAACAGCTTGGCAAATGATATGTTTGGATAATGTGTTCTTCTGCCAATTAAAATAAATTAATATGTGTGGAAAAAATCTTCTCCCTTCTACCACGTGCTCTCTGGTTCTTTGAGGTGCTTCTTCCTAATAGTTGCAGCTATTTCAAGTGCAACACAGTTTAAGACATGCTATTTTGGGGTATTTAATAATGGCACAAATGCCAGTAATTTTTGACAAGCGCAAACGTTTCATTTGAATATTCGTCTTCCTTAACTTTTGCAACTGGATTGGAAACACCTACATATGCATATTCAATAAGTTCGGGTGCAAAAATATCTGTGTCCATGCCATTCAGTGTTAATTTGTCACTGCACATCAATTTTAACGCCAAAAGACGCCACAAGACAATAACTCAGTAACTGATATTTTAGTGTAAATTAAAAAGTAATGCATTACTTAACTAGTTACTTGATAAAAGTAATCCGATTACTTCCATTACTTGTGAGGTGTTTCCCCCAAAACATGAGTCTAGACAAAGTGAGATGTTTTTTTTTTTTTTTTTTTTGTGGTTAACTGCTACTCCTTGTACAAACTAAGCAAAGACCTCCGAATGGGATTGGGCAGTAATTACCAGAACTCAACACGGCGACTGATTCGTACAGCCAGCTGGTGATGGATTCATCCCAAGTTATTTTGTACCTGCTGACATTTAGTTTGAACGTTTCCAGACCCAGTTTTCCAAACACATCTGGTAACTTACACATCTGGTGCCCGATTTCTGTAATGACATCTCCTGTGGAGCCCCTTGGGATATTTCCTGAGAAATTGCAGGTGTATAAATGTAATAGGAAGGTCAGAGAGTGAGCTGGACGGCATTGTTAAGCTGCTGTCTTCATGCTAAGAGTAGATGGGTTGTTGGTTTGTATTAGGATGCATGTTATGTAACGACAGAAGTTTCCCGGTGGGAATGTCGTCATTCGCGGTCCAGAGTTTGGGCTGTGGTTTGTTTGTGCTGTCGGCCCCACAGGAAGATCATGCTGGCTTTGATGCCGCATAATCAGAGGTGAAATGAGGACGCTTCTTGCAAACCCCATGTTTTTTAACTAGGCCCGAATGGCAAGACGTCAAATTATAGTCTGCATTCATAAGCCCACCCTAGGGACACTATATTAATGTAAAACCTGAGTGAATCTGAATATTTTACATTTCATATCACATCACTAAAGGACATGAGCAGTTTAATTAAATTTTCAACACTGACACTTTTTTTTTTGCAGTGATAATGTGGATTTCTGGAAGGATTTTTCTTGACGTCACAGCTTTAAATTGCTTATTGCTTTTATAAATTGGAAGCTCAGCAGTATAATAACTACCACAAGTGTTATATACAGTTGTAGTAGTAGTGTATATGTAATAATAATAATAATAATGTTTAAATATTAATAATTATTATTATTTGAATTATTATTATACTATTAATAATACTTATAACAATTAATGTGAACATATATACTAACAATATATGTGTGTGTGTATAATATTATATTACTTGTTATTGTGTATAAACTGATATATGTATGTAATAATGATGGTGATAATAGTAATATTAGTATTCTTTTTTTTTTTTTTAATAGTTGAACCAATTAGATTTTATTGTTGTAACTCTTGGAACTTTTATTATTGGTTTCATATTTAATTTTATATCTTCACAATTGATTTTTTCCGGAAAACTAGTTGTTCCTGAGAGCTTGATTATATAGTCCTTCCAAGAAGGTCTTCAGATGCTCAATGCTGCACAGAATAGAACTTCACAAGGGTAAAAAAAACACAGTCTATAATAATTTATATTATAGACCAGGTTTGAGTTGGTCTATGGTGCAGTCTATTTTCAGCTCCTTAAAATAGCAATGCGCCAGCAATGCACCTGAACACACCTCTTTTTTAGACCAGCACGCGCATGGGCACACAAATGGACACAAATGCATTTGCTAATTAAACGACGTGGCGCTGGACAGGAAAATGCGAACGGAGCTGGACTGAAACTAGCAAACACACTTGCACTGCGCCTTGCGTAAAGGTTTAGGATTTTGAAGGACAAGGCGAGCAGGAGACATAAAAGATCACTGGCTGTGTCAGGTGAGGCTCTTATACGTACCTTTGCTTGACCACACAGGTAAGTGTCTGAATGTTATTGCATCAGATTATCAGTGAAGTTAAAGGGAACGTTCATCCACAAATTATAAATTTTTCTTAGTTTTCACAGCTTTAGGCATACGAGATGGATCTAGTTCACACATTTACACATGTTAGAGGGGACTTACTTGATTAAAAGCTATTGTTAAGCATTAATTTATTAGGTTTACATTGAAATGTTATGAATTAATGTAATCTGTCTCTAAATGTTTGTATCTCTGAGGATACATTGTCCTTTTAGGGGTATAATTCAAGGTATAAAAACCAATTTGTAGACTTTGTGGCTTGTGTTTTAGAAAATCTAATATTTTTGTTAACTTGATAAAATGTTGGAAATATCGTTGGAAAGGTCTGAAAGTCAAAGTTCCAAATTTGGTGACTGTTTTGTAATAGAAGTGATATTGTGACAGAAAAGGCAAGCCAAGCAATGTTTATTTATGGAACCACACAGGAACGACAATTTTTGTGATATCAACTTCAAATTCGGAACATAACTTAGTTAGACATATGGCTTTGATTTAATAGCAATTTAAAGTGCAACATATTTATGAAGTATTTATTTGATATAAAATAAAATAAAAATTTCTTTGCTAGCCTACTCTCCTTTTTTTGAAATGCTTTCATTTCAGCAATAATCTGCTGTGTCTTATTTAAAAACAGACCAACCTTTGGTCAGGATTTACGACCATGCTGTAACAAGCATTGATAAACAAGTGTTCTGTTTTCAGGAAATGTATACACCCAAAGTTGTGATGTACAATATGGATGATTTACATGTCTAAAGCTTCTATTGAAGTGTTGGGTTCATGCTTGCTCAAATCTTCGTCTTCGGTCCGAGCTGATCTGTTTGCTCAGTCCAGTGACTATTGGGAGGAACTGAATGATTAATTCATCACAGGATCAGATATATGTCAGTATTTTGGCTCATTTTGGCTCTGAGTAACTGTCAGGCGTCCTTGTAAGTTGTAGATCTGTGCTGCTTGAGCTGCAAAATCTTTTGAGATGCTTCAATCATATTCACTAAAAAGAATCGGTTCAAAAGAATGATTCGTTTACAAACTGAACCGTTTGCCTGTTGCTCTGGATTAGAGGTAATCATGTTGTAACTAATGTTCAGTTTCTTGCACAGACTGATCGTTTCACTTCATAAGACCTCAGTATTTCATCAGAAGTCACAAGTATTTTTTTTTTTTAGTGTTCCCTGATATGCTTTATGTGACTCTCAAAGTGCTGGAAGCTGCTGTTTTGCATTTTATGAACCACCAAGGTAGAAAAGGCAAAAGAAAATTCACCTACATCTGATCTAAATTAGCAGCAAATATACATTTTTGCATGATCAATCCATTCAATAAAAGCTCCTTGGCACAGATGACACTTGATCTAATGCAATGACATTTTTTTAAGTGTCTAAACACTTCTTGTGGCCGCGGCGGGGTATTAGTGTGTTATTTTGTGCGCCATGTACTAAAGATACAGCTCTATAACTGTGGAATAATGCAGAAGCATCATCTCGGAAGTGCTTTAAATGTCAGATTTAATCAATGGTGCTGCATCCATGCGAACCTCAGTGGACTGTTTACCCTTCAGTGTTTGAGTTGCATTCGTAAACACATTAACTCCTTTTCAAGAGCTCCTTTCCGTGGAGGCAGTGGAGCGGATAGCAAACCTGTCTGGACGCCCTCGCACTCTCCATCCCATCACCTGCGCCACAGACGGAAAATACCGCAGCATCTCTGGAGTCTGCAACAACAGGTATCTGACTCTCGTCTTAATAATTCATCCATAATGCAGCGGGAGGCACATCTCGCTGTTTGAGAGCACAGAAATCAGACCCTCGGTTAACAGCTCTGCTGCCTTTTTTTGGAGAGGATCAGGTTGATATGATAAGATGACCTGCGGGTCAGAGCTTAGACCAGACTGGAATATCACTAAACAGTATAAAAATAATGTCTGAACCTTAAATATTCATACCCGCTCACACGGGTCATGAAAGACATCACTGAACCTGTGCTTGCTTTCATATGCAACAGCTGCAATGTGGAATTTGCACTGAAAAAAAAAAAGTCTTACATTATTAATATCTAAATGTTCTATATATATATATATATATATATATATATATATATATATATATATATATATATATATATATATATATATTTTTTTTTTTTTTTTTTTTTTGGAGAAGCAAAATAATATGGCATATTATGTGCCTTGTTTTCTGAAAAATGTATACAAATTAAATGAGTTTAAGCATAAAACAAGAAAAAAATATCTTTGTATAGGGTTAGAAACATAATGCTGTTTTACATTTGAAATAAGACCCAATTTTTTCTTGTTTTAATCATAAATCTAATAATTTGTATGTATATTTTCAGAAAACAATTACATAAAATAATATTTATGTAATTTTGCTTGTATATTGTGGTCAGAAAAAAACAGTTTTCTTAATTAGGAAAATGTAATTTTTTTGATAAATATTTTACCTTTTTTTTAAAGCTAAGTACATTAGATTTTTTTATATACAGTATATTTTTGAAAAGACTTAAACCCCTCATGTAATTTAGCTTGATAAAAAATACTAAACAAACAAGACAAAAGTACTACATAAGAGAACCATCAAGTTTAAGAAAACAATACAAAAATACTATAAGAAAAGTGTTCACTGCAAAAAATATAATGTATTTAATGTTTTTTCTTGTCTTCCATTAACAATAATATCTAAATATTATGACACATTTACTTGAGAAGCAAAATGACATTCTGATGTTTTCCGAAAAAAAAAAAAAAAAACATAAAAATAAGTGAATTCATGCTTGCTTCTCACACTGTGAAAAAAGTATTTTTCTAATCAATATATGTCTTGTTTTTTAGTAAATTTATCTAAACATTCTTAAATTAAAATACATTTACTTTAGAAACAAAATTGCATACAATTTAAAGAATTATTAGTTTTCTGAAAAACATATTTTTTTCTTGTTTTAAGCACAAATGTATATTATTATTATTATTTATTTTATTTTTTGGAAAACAAGACTCAAAAGTAATTTTGCATTATATCATATTGAATATATCATGATTTATGAATGTTTAGATATGTGTACTGCAAAAAAAGAAAAAAAAAAAAAAAAAAAACAAAGTAAGATTTATTTATTTATTTTTCTGCAGTGGGATTAATTTGCATTGAGCTGATGGAGCTTTCTGCAATCATATAAACAGATTTAAATCCGAATAAACTCAAGATATGTATTTTCTTTAACTTTTCCTTTATGATGCAAATGATTGATTTGATTTTGGGGAAATTAATCTCGGTTCTCCACACTGGCTCGGCTAGCAAGATTTATAGCATTAATTTTACATTTGTGGGAGGAAATGTGCCATGTCCGTCCAGTTCTGATGCATCAAATTATATATATATATATATATATATATATATATATATATATATATATATATATATATATATATATATATATATATATATATATTAATGCAAAAACATCATTATTTCTGATTAAATCTGTCTTTTATGAGTAGTTGACTGTGGTGTGACATGCATCTTAAACATTCACCAAATTATTATTGGAGCCCAGCAAACACTATCACTGCTGTTCATACGAGAGCGTTTGTTCTCATCGATCCCAAATATAATTATTAAAATACCTTTTTATTTTTATTTTTTTGACTTGAGATCATAAGAAAACACCCAAATAATCGTTAGTTGTTTTTTTTTTTCAATTATTTTTATTTTATTGTTTTATTAAGTGTTATATTTGGACTGTTTTTTATATATATTTTAAATTATTTTTTTGTGTGTGTGTGTTTTATGTTGACTTGCTTTAATTTGGAAATGTTTGTTTTTACATTTTATGTAGTGCTGTCAAATGATTAATTGTGATTAATTACATCCAAAAAAAAAAAAAAATGTATTTACATAATATATGCTTGTATACTATGTATATTTATTAAGTATATATAAATACAAACACATGCATGCATATATTTAAGAAAAAATATGTAATATATAATATATTTATATGTAATATAACATATATGAATATAAATATATAAATGCATATACATCTAAATATTTTCAAAATATATACTGTATGCATGTGTATTTATATATACATAATAACTCTACACAGTACACACAACTATTACATTAACAAAAAAAAACATTTATTTTGGATGCAATTAATCACGATTAATTTAAGACAGCAATAATTTTATGATTTAATTTATCTTCTGCCTTAAATTTTTCTCATAATGAATTCATTTTACAAAATTAACACTGTTATTCTCCTATTTTATAAACGTGAAGCTGCTTTGAAAAAAATCTGCATAAAGCACTATATAAATAAATTACTTGACAGTGGTGTTGAGTTTTGTGCAGGCAAATATCACTCACATTTTCTTCAGAAAGTGTAAACCTCTAGTTGTACATCCAGTTTTTATGAGACCAAATGGAATATTTGTACTACATTTGTGACTAAATTATTGAAGTGCACAAAAATCTGGTGAAAAAAGTCTCTAAAATGCACATATCATGTGTGATGTTATAATGTTATAAGCAGTGCTTAGACTGAAAGTGCTTGCTATTCTAGTTCAAAATCAAAATGCATGGACAAAAACTTTTAAAGAATGAGAATATTTGTTTATATTCGGTTAGTAAGAGATTTTATGCATTGCATAAATATACAGTTCATGCAATGCCATTATTAGTCAGGTCTTGTAGTTTTTGAGACCATGCAGTGTTCAATTACAGGCAAATGAAAGACAATGCATTGTATTAAATAATGTGAGAATATTACCTACAGTAATTCATTCACCTACAGTAAGCTCTTATCACGGTTGTTCCTTTATATTCTTTAAAAATGCAATGTCATGAGATATTTACGGTCACATGCATTCGTTCTATAGTTTAGGAAGAATGAAATGATTCCCTTTGGGGAGGAATAAAATTATATGCAAATTACTGCACTCATATATTAATGAGTTCATGTCATAATCGGTCTTAAAAAGCCCCTTCAACAAATTATGGCCTAAAAAGATCTTAATTTAGATCAGAAAGTCTTATATACAGTTATGGCAATGAATGTTGCATGTAGTGCTAAAATGAAATATATCCTCAATATTTCTGATTTGTTGTCCTGTACAAATCTTACTTAAAATTCATGCTTAAAATAAGAACAAACTTCTGTCAGTGGGGTCAGAAATCAACTTGTTTTCTCTTCGAATTTATTTAATTTATGAGTTGTTCTTGATTTAATCATAAAACCACTTAATTTTCAGCAGTTTCTCATAAAAAAGGACTTCTTATTTGCTTCTCAAATAAATGTATCTTGATTTAGAAATATCTTTAGATATTTGCACTGGAAAACAAGACAAAATACTGAGGGAGAGCATTTCTTTACTTGTTCTTAAAAGCTCTTTAAAAGTCTTAATTCATCATTTCACAAATGGATGTCGCACAAAAAGGTCTAAAATTGAAACAGAAAGTCTTAAATGTATAAAGTCATGGCATTGAATGTTGCATACATTGCAAAATGAATTATAAAATAATGGAGGTCTATTGAAGTTGTATTTTCAAACTTTGAAGTTTAATACAAGACATTTACATTTAGAGAGAATATTTTGTTTCTTTCAATATATTCCTTCAATAATCTTTGTTTTAAGGTTTTAAAAGCATCTTTGTAAAACCTGCAGAAACAGTGTTGAAAGGCTCTGAACGGACTGATTTTTAGTAGTGCATCAAATCATGGCGTACTTGTTTGCATTGCATGATTTCTTTTTTAAATCCTGCATATATTAAGCAGAAGATTTACATTACAAACTCTGTGAACATCTGCCAAATGAACTTGAGAAACGTTGCATATTAAGCACCTCAGAAGAGCTCCATCTCACATCTACCTGTGACACATTGGCCTTTCCCTGCTCTATTATCACATTAAAAATGCAATGCTTTGCGCAGTTTTAAATATGCACGACCTCTTCATCCCAAACGCAGAGAAACACGAGTGTATCGCTGCCATCGCGCCTCACTGAAACTATTTTTTTAATGAGGCGAAGGCTGCGGCACTTCAGTGCAAGAAGCGCCGTGACAAATGTTCACATTGTCACATCTCACATGGTGCAAGAGTGCAAAAACACTTCCTTCTCATTTTGGAGCATAGCGCTTTAATTGCTAGTGGTTTTAATGAGATTTGAACAGGTAAACAAACACTGGCGGAGGGGTGTAATGAGGACTGCCCACACACACAAAACAACAACATATCAGGACTCGAGTTCATGCATTCAGTTTATTCACCACAGCAAGTCCTAAGATATGAGGCTCTTTTTTTTCTTTTTGGTCTTTTTTTTTTACTATAGTTAGGGTTCAGATAGGGTTTTTTAACCCTGTAAATCCTGTTATATTTAATGCATGAAACTGCTGTAAAACCCGTTACACAATCTACTCCATGCCTTCTGTCGCCTGACTGACTGTGTGTGTGTGTGTGTGTGTGTGTGTAAGGCTTTTCAAACCCCTAAACACTTCTTTGTATTTTCTTTTCAAGTTAGTGACAGGGTTATTTTATTTTCATGTTTTAATTTTAGGTTTAGTTTTAAAAATTTTGTCACATCTTGAAAGGACAAATACTGTAGGATGAATGCAGAGATGAATTCATGAGAAAATAAAATTTGTGAAGATTTGTGTTTATGTATGTGACAAATTAAGTTATATTTTCCGATATTCTCTTTTGAAAAGGCAAACAATCCTAAAAAAAAAAAAAAACATCTTTAAAGCAGAAGTTAAAGTCACTAACAAACTGAGATTGAAAGAACATTAAAATTGATGACTTATATTTTTACATCCGTAAACTTTTTGTGAAATCTAGATAAACTCATTAATCTGTTGTTTTAATTATTAAATATGATTTTTTTTGTAATTTTTATTATGATTCTTTTTAATACTTCTGTAGCTTTATTTTTACTTTTAAAAATTTAAATTGTTCATTTATTTTTGTATTTAATTGTATATTATTTATATAATAGCGTACAGTTTAATAACAGGGTTCTAAAACGTAAGTAAATATTTTAGGCTAGTATTTGAATTTGTGTTGATATTAAATATGTAATTCAAATATGCTGAAAGTAATGATGTGGCAGTAAAATAAAACATATATCCATCCCTAGAAGGTTCTATACATTTCCAGTTTTTATAATTTTATTTTTGTCCTATTGCTTTTATTTATTTTTATTTAAAAAAATTTAAATTATATATATATATATATATATATATATATATATATATATATATATATATATATATATATATATATATATATATATATTTATTTCAGTTAAGTGACAAGGTTTCATCTAACAATCCTTTTATTTATTTATTTTTTTTTAAACGTAAAATTTAATTAAATTTTTACAGTATAATAACCTTTTTATTTTGGCATTACAACAGAACTTAAATCAATACAGATGTGTAACAAACAGGACTTTGTAAGATTCTAAATGGAACCAAATGTGATACTTTTTCTATTCTGTAGAACCTTCACCAGTAGGCCTACAGTGATTGGCTCTTTCAATTTTGAGGGCGGGGCTTCCATTCTTACCACTGCCACATTGAGCTTCTTTTGTCATTATTCTCCATCGGCTGTGTCTCTGCTGCTGTGTGTTATTAATCACGAGCAACATCTATTTTCATACGCGAGTCACCGACAGACAGTTTTCTGCTATTGACTGGAGAAAGACATCCCCCCAGACGTTTCATTAGAATTGTCTCTGGCTTTGACATCGCGTGTCAAGGAGCAGGTTACAGCACTCATTTCTTCGACTTCATTGACAGAAGTTCATTTAGTTGAAGCAGATAAAATGCCGCGCGCTTCCTCTGAGGCAAACTCATTGTCTCGCGCTCTCTTTGTCTGATCCTGACGGCCCACGATGAGTCAGACGAGGGAATATATTCGAGTCGGAGGACAGTTCAGGACTCCTGATGAGGAACGTGGCTGAGGCCTGTAATTAAAAAGAAATGTATCGCATTGATTACTTCTTTATCTCTGGCGAACCTCAAACGCTGTTGAAAATGAAGGTCACGGCTGCACCTTTTTGTTGATGGTTCTGGATCCTTCGGGGCTGGAAATGCTCATAAAAATGTGCCGGTTTGTCAGTAATCTCACTGTCCCCAGCCAGAGGCGACCTGGGCACTTCCATAGATATACAAAATAGCATTTTATTATTGCCCACCCTGAGCCACATACTGCATACTAATACACACAGCATCCACTGAATGACAGACGGCAGGGAAGTACAACAAAAAGATCTCGGATCAGTCTCTGATCAAAGTTATTTGCGCAGAAGTCAAAACTCAGGAGACTTGATGGAGATTCACTGAGAGTCTACATGAAAAAGCAGAATTTGGGATTAATTTGGATGAATCAAAATGATTATCATAGATAATTAAATCTGGAACTGAAATTAAAACAATGAAAAAAATAAAATAAACGTGTTACTTGAGACTAAAATAAAACTGATGTGGATATACTGTTCAAAGTTTGGATTAGTAAGATTTTTTTAAAATAAATTAATCATTTTATTCAAAAGGATACATTAAATTGATTGAAAACAAAGCAATGTTGCAATGTTACAAAATTACAATGATACAAAGTTGCAAATAAAAAAAAAATCTATTTCAGTTAATGCTGCTCTTTTTGAGCCGTCTATTCATCAAACAATCACTAAAAATAAAATGTCACATTTCCACAAAAAATATTCAACAGCACAACTTTTTAAAAAAAAACATTAATTATAATCAGTAGTGTTTCTTGAGAAGAAAATCAACATATTTTCATGATTTCTGAAGATCATGTGACACTGAAGACTGGGGGAATGATGCTAATAATTCAGCTTTGCTTCACAGGAATAAATTTCATTTTACAATATTTTCACAAAAATAATTGTTATTTTGAATAGTAAAAATATTTCAGATTTTTACAATATTTTTGATCAAATAAATGCAGCTTTGGAGAGCAGAAGAAAGCATCGCAGCATATTTCAGCTCTTATTTCAGAGGCTTATAACATGGAGATGTAAATGAAGCTCATATCTAGGTGCAAATATGCTTTTTAGTTTCAGCTCAATATTGATCTTTAACACATCAAACTTATGCATATGCAAAAGAATCCTGCATCAATTTAGTGTTTTATTATTAATTTGCACATGAATAGATTTATAGAAGAGATAGTTCAGCCACAAATGAATATTTGCGTACCCGCATGTCATTTACAAACTGTACAAGTTTTTTTCTTCTTCTTCATCAATTGCACACAGAAAATGTCCTAGCAGCTGTTCTCTATTCAGTATGTGAGTGAGGATGGAAATATTAAATGAGGACAGAAAATGAAAGCACCATGAATACATGGCTGGCATCACTTTGACCTAAAATAATTATAGTAAGAATATAGAGTATAGAATATTTAGAATATAAAATATTTATTCTCTATATCCAAGCAACCCCTAAGATTTTGAGTTAATATTTCAATAATTTAACAATGCATTTGCAATGTTGGTTAACGATAACATGAAATGCAGGTAAATTATATATACATACAGTACATACAATATTTATAACTACTGTACTATATATAAATAAAATTAAAATTTCACATGTGTTACTGTATTTGCTGTTTCTCTGATATCTAATTATTTGTGAAATTTACCAAAAAACAAAAAAACAAAACAAAAAAAAAAAAACATTTCAAAGTAAATCCTACACTAAATGTTTTTCAGTGTATGTTTATGATTATGCTATTTATCTATAAGTAATTCATATCTTTATGTTCATGAATGCACTCTAAAATGGTTAAAACTATTTTTCAGTCAGGGAACATCACTTTAACTGTTCTGTACTGTAAACATTATTCTTTAAAGTCATAAATGGAACAAATATTACTGACTCTTTCTACTTTCTTAAAACCTTAAAAATACAAAAATACAAATTTCTATTTCAAATTTAAAGATTTCATGTTAAATTAAGTTTAACTTGTAATTTATTTGTAATTATTTGTAAAATTTACTGGCAATTTCTGATAATATAATATTTTTTAAAGTAAATCCTCGCTATTTTTTTTTTCATTTTATGATGCTATTTATCTGTATTTGAATAATATCTCTGTATTCATGTATTAACTTCATTTTAACCATACTACACTGAATAATCACTAAAAATATTATTATTAATAAATAAAATAAAATTTTTCAAAGTTTTACACTTACGTTAAAATTAAATCTTCAAATCATAATTTTTACATTTAAATGTAAAATTTGTATGTATAATTGAATGTGTTATTTTTCAATTCTTCGTAACTATTTGTGAAATTTACTTGAAGTTTCTGAGGGAAAATTATTTCTACAACCACTTTTTTTCAGTCTCATTATTATCAGAACCAGATGATTTTAAAGCATCTCTGCAAAAATATAAAGCACTATAGCACTTTAAAGACTATAAAGCACTTTAAAATCATGCATTATTCAGAATTTGTTTCTTAGTTTTGTACCACCATCATGAATATTCAATATATTCCCAATTACAGTACACTCCATGTGACTTGTCTATTATGATTTGGCATCAGTGAGGATGAATGACATTCATTTTTAGGTGAGTATTTTTATAAATTATTATTTTGAAGATTTGGCTGATATTGCTCAGCGTTCACACTCACATTTCATGAATTTATAATAATGCTTTTAGGTTTAACAGAATTTGAGCAAACAAAAAGTATTTTCTTCCTCTCTTTCACAGATTCCAGGGAATGATAAACTGTGGGGCAATAAACGCTGTCTTCTGCTTCAGGAGATCCTGCTCTGTCTGTCCTGCACACACTCCGGGGAGAGAACACAACTGTCTGGTTATAACCTGACACGAATCAATCCACACCGGGGGTCAGAGGTCATCCAGCAGGAGACACGCAAGATCATCGGACGCTGCATCAGGTACCACACACACACACACACACACACACACACACACACACACACACACACACACACACACACACACACACACACACACACACACACACACACACACACACACACACACACACACACACACACAGGGAGGAAACCTACTTTAACATCCAGCTCAAAAAATATTATATAAAAAAAAAAAAGTATTAAATTCGAAAATAAATTCAAATATAATATTCAAAATTGTAAAGTATAATTAATTGGTATTAATTAAAATAAACAAAGGAAAAATATTAGAATATATATACATTTTTCTTTAATATTTATATTAATTTCTAATTGTGTAAATATATATATATATATATATCACAAAGAATTCTGAAAAAATTAAATGTATCACCGCTTCCACAAAAATATTGCTCAGCATGACTGTGTTCAACATTGATAATAATCAGAAATGTTTCCTGAGCAGTAAATCATCATATTTTCATGATTTCTGAAGATCATGTGGCACTGAAGACTGGAGGAATGATGCTGAAAATACAGCGGAGCATCACAGAAATAAATTACACTTTAACAACATATTCAAAGAAAAATGTTGTTTTAAATTATTATAATATTTAATCATTTTTATTGTATTTTTTTTAATTCAGCCTTGCTGCACAGAAGAGACTTTTCAGAAACACACACACACAAACACACACACACACACAAAATGTTTCATACTGTAAACCACATATATATGTATGTATTTCAATAAAACATCATAATTTGTCTTTTTGGTTGGAGTTTGGAAAGGGGTCAAATCACAAGAGCAGAAGAAAGATCTGGACGTGTGTCTTCACCTGCTGCTAAACACTGACCGATCCAGTTCACTGATCTACAGTTTCACCCGCTTCTTCTTCTGAGACAGCGTTTTTACCAGCGTCTCCTACACTTCTGAAGCCAACCACTAAACCTTAGACCCGTCTGACTCGGTTTCGTTTTAAACTGATGCACGGTTTTCATTAAATGCAATATCAGAACTACAAAAATCCCATTGACTTTTAATTGAGGGAGTCACAAGTGTTGTGTCATTACATGAGTATTGTGTCACTGTAGCAAAGCTTAATGACTATAATAGCACAACATGCTAAAGCATCTTATAACATGCTGTTGATATACTCAATTATGTTAGTAATGTGTTAAATCATGCTAAATTATGTTTAAAATGTGTAAATCATGTCAGCAACATGTTAGAAACATGCTAAATCATGCCAGCAATGTGTCACATCATGCTATTAACATACAATGTGCTAAATCATTTAATGTCTTTGAGTAAATATAATTTTAAAAAGACAACATCAAAGGTATTCTTCAAATGTCACTGCTCTAGTTACAGTGCTGTTTATTCCTGCATTATCTGTGTATGCATCAGTTTTTCATGCATCAGAAATAGTATTTTAACAACCTAAAACTGCATCTTTAAACATGCAATAAATGTGTTTAACTGTGCTTGAGGATGCACAGAATGAAGCTCAGCAGATTGATAAAGTCCTCTATGAAGCGGATTGTGTGTCTCTGAGTCTCAGGGATCAGATCGGAGCGGGTTTATTGTTTATAGACCCGGTTAGTGATTAGTTAAAGAGGTTAGTCTCACGCTGAGCTGAAAGCGTCCAATTAAAGCTTATCTCTAGTGACATGAACCCTGTGTGCTTCAGGCGCTGAAACTCATCTGTGTTTGTGTTGCAGTGTGTGGCAGAAGTTTGTCTGATGACCACAGATCCGTGCAGATTTAATAGTTTGTATTCATGGTTTTAAATTAGTTTTTATTTTTACATTTTTTTTTTTTTTTTAAGTTATTTTAACAAGTTAAACTAAATGAGAAATGTTGTCTTGGCAACTATTTTATTTATATAATATTTGTTATTTATTTTTTTTCATAAAATAAGAATGAAGATTTTTATTCTTAATTCTTTATGTAGTTTGTATTTTTTTTATTTAATTCTTATTTAATTTATAGGTTTTTTTACAATTTCTTTTTTGTGAAAACTTACATTAATAAAACTTTCATCACTAACAATCTTTTTTTTTTTATTATATATATATATATATATATATATATATATATATATATATATATATATATATGTGTGTGTGTTTGTGTGTGTATTTTTATTTTTTTTTACATTTATATTCTTAGGTTTTAATTATTATTATTATTATTATTATAATTAGCTTTTATATATTTTTATTTCATTTTTAGTGATTTTAGTACTTCAGGTAAACTAAATGAAAATAAATATTGCCTTGGCAACTAATTTAATATTTTATTTTTGTTAAAGTTTATTTTTTATGAGTAAAATCTTTCATGAGCAGTTGTTTTTAACTAAATAAGAAATATTTTTATTATTGTATTTTTATATCGTTCTTACTCAGTTTTAGTTATTTCGGAACATCAAGTTAAACAAAATAAAAATGAGAAATATTAGAAATATTTTATTTAATTTTTTTAATAAATGTCATCACCAAATTACTTAAGTCATGTTATGTTGTGATGCAATAAAATAAATAAACCACACTTAAAAATGAAAATTGTTCACAAAAATAAAGCTGACAATGCAAATATTAAATGAAAAGCATAAACAGTTTACGAAAAACTTGGCTTGCAAAATTGCTAAAACTGCTAAAGCTAAAACTGAAATAAAATTGTTTACGTTTCATTATTATTATTTTGATTTATGTTTTGAAAAGCATTAATGCTACAAATGCACATATTTTATAGGAAAGTGTCACATGCTCAAATAAAACAGGCACTGTTTTTGGAAGCAGCGCCCCAAAATTAATAAGAAACTTGGATTTCATGCTGCAGGAATGAGTTTTTGAATGCACTTGGATGATGAACGTGGTTGCATCACTTCGTTGAGTCCAGCAGAATCAGATCCTTTCTGTGTCAGACAGACAGAAGAGCAGAGAAGAGGTTGAGGGATTAAAGTCCTCGAGGCGTGGAAGTAAAGCCCTGGTCCTCTCCGAATCAAAGACACATTTGAGGCTGAATGCTGACACGGCTCTGTGAATTAAAGAGACTGGAAAGCCGTACAGAAGCCATGGAAATGGCACACATCAAACAGAGCGCAGTGTTTTAACAACGTCCCGCAGGGGCCGACTTCACACAGTCTCCAGCGCTGCTCTTTTATGGACAGCGGGTTTGATTTACACGTCCCCTCCATCAGTCAGACACGCTCTGAAACATCTCCACGTGAGACGCTCGACTGTTTTCATAAACAGTGATGAGACGGGATGAATGTTCGGGGAAGAGCTGGACGATCTCATGTTATCTGCAGGCGCAGGACGTCCCAAACCACTGACAGTTCTGTGTCAGATACTGCAATTAAACAAATAAATAAAAATAAAAGTCCTAAAAAAAAAAAAAAAATACAAAAAAAAACAGCATGTTTGATACTTGCAATAAAGCAGAAAATAAAAACATATAAAAGTCTAAATGTTGGCTTGGCAATTAACTGAAATAAGTTTAAGTACTTAAATTATTCAAACTAAAACTGAAATAAAAATAAATGAAAATGTTCTTGTTACTGAATAATTTTTTTTTCCTGGATTTGTGTAAAATCCAATCACAAAATGGCATTTTGTATATTATTCATATTATTTTATGATGAAATAAAAGAAAATTACATAAAACTTAGTTGGAAATGTGTATTTGATCATTGAAATAAATCTGACAAAATAAAATATTAAATGAAAAATTATAAAAGCTGGCTTAGCTATGTTAAAGCTGAAGTACTAAAATGACCAAAACATAAAAAAAAAAATAAAAAAAAATATTTTATATATATATATATATATATATATATATATATATATATAAGCCATGTTATTATTGTTAAGATGCAATTAAATAAATAGTTTTTGTTAACTGAAATGAAATAAAGATGACAATATAAATATTAAATGAAAAACTGAAATAAGTTTAGGTTGGAGCAGTGCAATTACTAAAACTAAACTACTCGTAAACCTGTGTACAATTCATCCCTAAATAAAATTACATATAAATTGTCATGATTCAATAAAATAAATTGTTAAAAAAAAAAAGTTAATTGGGATAAAAGTGACATAAAATACAGATATTAACGAACAAACAGAATTGTTTCAGATGAAGTTCTGAAATTACTAACTTACTTTTTACTATTGATTCTTTCTTTAACCTGTGTAAACTGAATCAACCCGGCTGTAACATCTCTAAGGTGACATGTTGGACTATTTTTCTCAAACAGGATGAATAAGACAGGATGAATGTTTGATGTGTATCACAGCGAGAAAGAGCCGTGCCGTCTCCTCTTATCTTCAGGCACAGGACGTCCCAAACCAGCGTCTCACACAGAATATACCACATCCCAGATAGATGAGTGTCATTCACATTCGTGAGCAGATGAAGTGTGCTTTTCTCAAAGTTGCATCAAGAGACGATCATTATGCAGCACTGACAGAAGTGTGTTCAGATTCAGCATCTTGTCTTGCAAATGATGCAGTGATGTAAAGATGCTCAATTGTTCATGCAAAACCTAGTGAGCTGCCTACTGTGTCTAGACGGCATTTTTCAGCATCACAGCACACATCTTATGCAGCATGCAAAAAAGATGATCCCAGAAAGCACTGCAACCATTAAAAAAAAAAGAAAAGAAATCAACCACAATGCAGTGTTGCTATTAACTAAAACTAGCATAACCTTTGTAAAATCAATCACCAGGTTAGATTATATGTACAGTAAGTCATGTTATGTTATGATGCAATAAAATAAAACACTTAAAAATAGATTTGTTCATCGAAATAAAAATGACAAAATCATTAAATTAAAACTTGTCTTGCCAACTAAATGAAATAAGCATGTTAAATTACATAGTTAAAAACTTAAACTGATCAACTGAAACTTGCTCAACAGAAAAAACTACAAATAATAGCTAATATTAAAATTTATAAATAATATAATAGCAAAAAATCTAAACAGGATCATAAAAACTAATTCAAAATATTAATATAAAAATATTTCATACTATACTACATGAATGCTATAGTAGTATATAAATAATGCTAAAATAACACTGCCAGAATGTCAAAAGAATATGTAAATATATTTAAATATGATATATTATGTAAATCAGGTCATTTAGATTTGCTGTATATATGATTGTGTTACTTAAAATAATCATTTTATTTTAGCTAGTATCTCTCATTTTCATTTAGACAAAAAAAAAACTAATAAAAACTATATAGATTAAATATTACATAATACAAAAAAAAAAAAAATTAAAAACACAAAATTAATTGAAAATGAGTCACCAAATAAGGTTGTATATGTATATATTTTATGATAAAATAAAATTAATAAAATATAAAAACACCTACAAAATGTTGTTGTTAGTTTAAATAAAAGTAAACATGAAACAAAATATAAAATATTTATATTATAAAAAATATGAAGATAATATATAGTAAATATCAAATGCTTGATTGTCTGCATTGTTGCAAAATGTTTGTTTTGTTGCAAAACTATATTACATACATTATGCCTACGGCGAGATATTTTAAAAATGAACATTACGATTTTCTGAACAGCTGCTCTGAAACTATTTTTATTGTGATATAAATAAATTTGAGGACCAGTAAACACAACCTTATTTTTGTGAGTGTGATGTAGACGCTTCTTCTGCCAGATGTTCTTCTTCTGCAGAATACTGAAGTGAATCTGTGTTGATAAAGCAGGCTGACTTCATTAAACAGCTGACTGATGCTGACATTTCAGACAAGGGACAGAAATATTAAACATGTCAATATGAAAGTATTACTGCAGCTAGTGGTGGACTCGTTAATGAAGCACTGAATCATTTCTCTCATTTGGCTGGTAACTGAATGATTTCTAGTTAGAAGGACATTTTACATACTGGACATGCGGACTGATGGAAACCATCAATGAGCTTTTAGTTCAACTGTGTTTGTCTTTCTTTGACTGTGTGACTGACTAATACACGTGTGTGTGTGTGTGTGTGTGTGTGTGTGTGTGTGTGTGTGTGTGTGTGTGTGTGTGTATAAAAATAAATAAAAACAAAACTACTAAAACTTTAACTAAATAAAATATAAAAGTTAAAATTGATGCAAAACAGCGAGAACTAAAATAACAGGTCTGCTTTCCTCAACATTTTTTATTTAATGACTATATATATATATATATATATATATATATATATATATATAAATATAAAAGTTTACTCAAAATAAAATAGACTAACTGAAATAAATTTGAAATGTAGCATTTAAAATATGCAATATATTTCAGCTACTTTACAGTGCAGCGTTTCTTTTCATTTAGCTTAACTCGATGTACTAAAATAACTCAAATTAAAACTGAAAAAAAAAAAAAAAAAAAGACTTAAATCAAAACGAAAATATAGAAATAAAAACGGCATAAAATAATTGTAGAAGCATTTCAATGATACTAATATGACTAGTCTGATTTCCTTAAAAAAAAAAGATATATATATATATATATAGGAGTATTGTTATAAGAAATGGTTCCTCTAAAAAAAAAAAAAAAAAAAAAAAAAAAAAACATATGAAGTTACTTTGTGTTTGTTTAGTCAAATTACTCAAAAGAACCAATTTTCCTCAAAAGAACCTGTTTGTAAGAGTTGTAGATGTAATACAGTTAAATCCTTTTGACTGATTGCCTCAAAAGAATCAGTTCATAAGAGTTGCAACTGTAGTACAATTAGTGCAATTCTCGTAAACAGATTCTTTGGAGTTAATCAGTCAAAAAGACTCATGAATCAATTTCAAACTTAAATTGAGAAAATAAAATTAATTTTGTTTTGAATATTCAGATACATTTCTTTACAGGACGCTGTACAGGTCAGATAAATCATGAGTGGCTCAATAAAACAAATATAATATACTGCTGCAGGCCCTGATTAATAGTAATGGTTGTTGTTTAATGTTTTTGCTTTAGATGCGCCATGTTCTAATCAGACTTTTCTTCATATCTATAGTATGCTTGTGGCGCAGCGGACACAGAACGTACACGGTCTCCCTACTCCGAGGATGCTCTTCTGGACCTTGACAGTGCATTTTACCTGGCAGCATAAAGGAGTTGTGTTCTGAAGATGAATGAAGCCCTTATGGGTTTGGGACGACTTTGGTAAGTGATGGCAATTTCCATTTTGGGGTGGAGTAGCCCTTTAATATTGAAACTATGCTAGAAACAAATTGCCCAAGACGTTGCACAAGACAAAATCCAGTTCCAGCTTGATGCCCCCCCGGAACATGAATGCATTAACCTGGAACTGGATTTTGTCTTCCTGGGATCAAGGCATAAAGTGTGAAGTAGAAGCAGTGACCTTGGCATCCACAAGACATCCATTGAGGAATAAGGGACCCAAGTTGGCTTCAATGCCTTACTGCGGACATTTTGAAACCTGCCATTCAAGAAGTTAATTAAATCGGCTTCCAGTTCCACCACAAGCAATGCCACAAGTCAAGAGGTCACTTACCTTTGATAATTGCATTGAACACCAATAACTGCACAGGTAATCAGAGTGCAGGCAAACAGCTCAGGAGTGTAGGTAAGGGCAAAGGTCATCCTTAGTCATCTATAGGAGACTGACATTGTTACCAAGAAGGTTCTCAAAATAAGGACCCATTCCAAAAGGCATCTTAGTAAGTCGTGAAATAACACTTGGTTACCCAAGGGAGCGTCATTTAGAGTTTTTTCCCCCACTATAAAAAGAACCGTCCCATGGATGTTATAGATTCAGGGAACTATTGATTCCAAAACAAGGACCTATTTTTAGTGGAGTTCAATAAATCTAGCAACAGCTATTACAATCAACATTGTTGCGGTCCTGCAGTTCATCCTAAAAGAGCACCTTAGAGCCTGGGACCAAACTGACAACAGGACATCCTTCCAAAGTCAGACCAGATGGCTGGATCAATTCACCATTGCTAAACAAGTCCTGCTGTACCTCCACATGAACCCGGTTCTCACCACATTGAATAGCTACACTACTGGGAATCAAGGGTTGCCTCAAATGGAAATCCACCGACATCTTGCTCAGCAATTCAGGAACAGTGGGAAACCTTCAGTCCAAAGTCTTCACTGGACCCTGCAACACCTGCTTCTCCTGAAGACCAAGAGGCTCTTATGCAAATCCTCTGTGGTCAAGACTCTGAAACAGAAGCATTCTGCAAAGTGTTCCCGAGCACTTGAGAAGAAACAGGCAATCTGGAAGCTGGATGTAATTGATGAGTCTTGCTTTTTGGACTTTGACTGGATCTCAGACTTCCAAAAACATTCTTCAGATCAAACACCACAATCACAACCAGCACTAACACACATTACAAAAAAACACTCAAATGTTAACACAATACCCACCAGTGCTCGTCGTTGCCATTAAGTACAGCTTTGAATTTAGGTGGCTCCTCCCCTTTCAGTTTGATTGATTACCTTTGATTCTCCTCTGGACCTGTAATTAACAAAAGGGAACGTTCTGGAATGTCACTAGCCAACGGAAGGCTTGATAAGGATCTGAGATTTTCATCTATAGTGGCTCAGTGGTTCATGTAGGTTGTCTACAAACCAGAAGGTTGGAGGTTCAATCCCTGGCTCTACCTGACCAAGTGTTGAGGTATCCTTGAGTAAGACACCTAACCCCAGCTGCTCCTGACGAGTTGGATGGTGCCTTGAATGGCTGACACTGCGGTTGGTGTTTGAATGGATGAATGTGAGGCAACTTGTAAAGCGCTTTGGATGGCCATGTGGTCTGTTGAAAGTGCTATATAAATGCAGTCCATTTACAATCTACACTTATTCACAATTTTACAATTAAAGTTTGACGGTTTGTCTATGATAGACAATGAATGTCATTTAAAAAGCACCTGATATGACTCAAATCGTCCCCTTGGACGTTATAGGTTCTTATAACCTATGTAAGGTTCTATCTGCATTCCTAGTGATTTTGCGTCAATTTGCCTTCAAATTTTTGCGTTCAATTCGACTGTATAGATAGAACTTTGTTGTTTATTTAAATAAAATTACCAAAATGTACAGAACATAAAAAAGCTAATAATATAAATAAGTTGTCACTGAATAAGAATATGTGAATAACTCGATTTTGACAAACATGTGAGAAAGAATGTTATAATTCCAAGGGGACGAAATAAAATAGAATATTCATAAAAATCTTTTTTTTTTTTTTTTTTTTTTTTTTTTTAAAGAGTTTTTAGTTTATCATTGGAAAAGATTTGGAAAAATTTGAATTACATCACTTTCTCCCCAATAAATCCTCTGCAGTGAATGGGTGGCATCAGAACAAAAGTCCAAAGATCTGATATAAATATCACAATAATCCATTATTGAAATCAATTACTGTCTTGTCAAGGGAAAGGTTGTGTGTTTATAAGAAACAAATCCATCATTAAGTAATTCAAATTCAAGCTCTTCTCTGATTGTCTAGTTCACAGTGCAGATCTCTTCTGTCCAGTCTGAACGATGAAGAGATTAGGCATCCAACCTGATATGTTTGAGCCTGTAAAGATTTTGAGAGATTTTGCAAGAATGTTTAGCATGAATGAGGCTTTAGAGAGTTGTTAGTGAAGATGTGGACGCAGCCTCTGTGTTGCTGTTATAAGTGTTTTTGGACTTGTCTTTAACATGTTAACATAAATTGAGAACCAATTACAATCAGGGGTGCTTTTCCCAAAAGCATAAATGCTAACCTGTTAGCAACTTGGTTGGAAATGAGAAATTGTATTGCAACCAACAACGTTTTTAACTTGGTTAGCAGCTATGGTTTTGGGAAATGCTCCCCAGATTAGTAACATATTTGGAATTTAGAAAAAAAGATAGAAAAAAAAGATTTGATTCTTGAGATCCAATGAGAATCACCCAGTTGTTAATGAAGAGGGAGGGACTATTGTTAATTAGCTGAAATCTGTAGAATACAAAAAGACCAAAGGGCAGTATCTCCACTTTGTGTTTAGCTGTTGAACAATGGCTGGAAGTTGGTGTTTGGTTCAGATTTTGCTGGTTTGTGCTTTTTGTCATGCTGTTCCACAGTGGAGTAAATCGCTTCAGAAGGCTCAAGCTCTGATGGTCCAACAAACTAACCATCCCGTTTCCGCTACAAAAACCAGTTCAACAACTACCTAACCAGCAGTTTCCACTTCAGAAGCCAGTTCAACAGCTAACTAACCAGCAGTTTCCGCTGCAGAAGCCAGTTCAGCAGCTAACTAACCAGCAGTTTCCGCTGCCGAAGCCAGTTCAACAGCTAACTAACCAGCAGTTTCCGCTCCAGAAGCCAGTTCAACAGCTAACTAACCAGCAGTTTCCGCTTCAGAAGCCAGTTCAACAGCTAACTAACCAGCAGTTTCCGCTTCAGAAGCCAGTTCAACAGCTAACTAACCAGCAGTTTCCGCTGCAGAAGCCAGTTCAGCAGCTAACTAACCAGCAGTTTCCGCTCCAGAAGCCAGTTCAACAGCTAACTAACCAGCAGTTTCCTCTCCAGAAGCCAGTTCAACAACTATCTAAGCCGCAGATTATGAAGCCAGTTAAACAGCAGTTTCCGAAGCCATTAGTGCAGGCAGAGCCCTTTGATAAATGTGTTGTAGCTGACTTTGAGCAGATCCAATGTGGTCCACCTGGGATCAGTGGTGCTGAGTGTGAGGCTATCAACTGCTGCTTTAACGGACAGCAGTGTTTCTATGGGAGGGCGGGTAAGTGTTCTCCATCTGATTCTGTTCGTGTTAAACTGATTCTCTGCACTTAACCTTCACGTGTACCTTGTTCTAGTGACTGTCCAGTGTATTAGAGATGGTCAGTTTGTGGTAGTGGTGTCTAGAGATGTTATTCTGCCTCGACTGAGTCTGGATTCGGTTCATCTACTGGGTGGAAATGACCCACCTTGTGCTCCTGTGGGGTCCACACCTTCCTTTGTTATATACCAGTTCCCTGTGACCGCATGTGGCACGAGTGTGATGGTGAGCAGCTGCTACTGGTTTTATTCTGCATGGCTTATGATGGACTGGATGCTGACACGGTTCCTATTCACAGGAGGACAGCGGATATGTGGTGTATGAAAACCGAATGACCTCATCGTATGAAGTGGAGATTGGACCGTATGGTTCCATCACAAGGGACAGTCATTTTGAGTAGGTGATCCATGACTTGGTGTGAACCCTAATCCCTGATAAATGCTAGAAGCTCGCTGTGTGTCGTCCAGGTTTCTCTTCCAGTGTAGATACTCAGGAACTTCTGTGGAAGCTTTGGTTGTGGAGGTCAACTCTGTTCCTCCACCTCCACCAGTAGCTGCTCCTGGACCTCTCAGGGTGGAGCTCAGACTGGCCAATGGCCAATGTGTCACCAAAGGCTGTGCTGAAGGTAAGGTCTTTTCCTGCGTCTCCCTAAAGCCTTTATAACTGGAGTCTGGTTAAACCCCAGTGTTGTTCCTCAGGGGATGAGGCCTACACGTCCTACTACAGTGACGCTGATTATCCCATCACAAAAGTCCTGCGGGAGCCTGTGTATGTTGAGGTGCACATTATGGAGAGGACTGACCCCAACATTGTCCTAATGCTGGGACATTGTTGGGCGACTTCAACCCCCAATCCACTCAGTCTCCCCCAGTGGGACCTTCTGATCGACGGGTGAGTGTACAGCCAATCTCTATCCAGTTAGTCTGCTGGGAGACCCTTTCTAGCCTTCTCTTTTGTCTTCAGATGCCCTTACCGGGATGATCGCTATTTGACTACACTGGTTCCAGTGACTGGATCATCTGGTCTTCAGTTCCCAACCCACTACAAGCGCTTCATTGTGAAGATGTTCACATTTGTAGATCCAGCATCACTGGCTGCTCTGCAGGAAACCGTATGCCCCCCTTTAATTGAACATTTTGTATATTTACTACTTGTGGATTCTATGACTTGAGCCTCTTTCTTCCCTGTCAGATCTTCATCCACTGCAGTACAGAGGTGTGCCATCCATCATCTGGCTCTTGTGAGCAAAGCTGCACCAGAAAACGTGAGTTCGGTCTTTCTTTAGACAAGAGGAACTGAGCATTTAAGTGCGTTCTCACTTCTAACGTTCGCCTTTCAGGGAGAGACACCCGTATCAAGGCGGTCTCTGGGGAGCAGACTGTGGTTTCTAGTGGAGAAGTTACTCTGGTCATGTAAATCTAGTATTTTTAATAAACCTTGCAGAACCCTGAGGTATCTTTTTGTCTATTGGTATTGTTTTGGTTCGGCAGAATCTGGTTTTACATGCCTGCCCAGTTTTTTCTTTTCAAGTTCAAGTCCGCTTTATCGTCAATTTCCACATGTACAGTACATAGAGAATCGAAATTGCGTTACACTCAGAAAGTGCATACAGATAACATTAAAGCCTAAACCTAGATCAAATATAAAATGTAGATACAACAAGGGAATGTAAAAAGGCATATAATAAAATTAAGTTAAAGCGGCGCAAGGCAAAAGAGAGTGCAAATCAATAAATTGAAGAACCGTGCAGATAAAATATTTTTAGTGACAAAGGGCTAAAGAGCAGTTATTTTATTTAAATGACTGCGGTAGTGGAATGACGTCAGTTCCATGCTGAATGAGGTAGTGAGCAGAACAATACTGCACAAAGTGACTAGTGCATGCCATATAATTTTTTTTTTTTGGGGGGAGGGGTTCATAGTTCAGTGGTGCCTGGGGCAGGGGAGGGGGGGCAAGCTTCGTGAGTTCAGCTTCCTGACAGCCTGGTGGATGAAGCTGTCCTTCAGTCTGAAGAAGCTGTGTGATTGGTGAGTGGGATCACTGTGATGCAAAGGGCTTTGCGGGTGAGATGTGTTTCATAAATGTCCTGGAGGGAGGGGAGAGAGAGCGATACCAATGATCTTCTCAGCTGCTCTCACTGTGTTGCAGAGTCTTTCAGTAGGACGCGTTGCAGGCGCCATACCACACAGTGATGCTCCCGATGGTGACTCTGTAGAAGGTGTACATGATGGGGGATGGGGCTCTGGCTCTCCTCAGTTTGTGGAGGAAGTAGAGACGCTGATTTGATTTCTTGGCCAGAGCTGCGGTCTTTTCAGTTCAGGTGAGATCCTCTGTGATGTGCACACCCAGGAACTTGGTGCTGCTCACTCTCTCCACAGTCGCACTGTTGATGGTCAGAGGAATGTGCTGAGTGTGTGCTCTCCTGAAGTCTACAACAATCTCCTTTGTCTTCTCCATGTTCAGAGAGAGATTGTCACTGCACCACTTGGTCAGGTGGCTCACCTCACTTCTGTAGTCTGTCTCAACTTTGTCGCTAATGAGACCCACCACAGTAGTGTCATCTGCAAACTTAAAAAGGTTGGATTTGTGTGATTGGTGTGCAGTCATGGGTCAGCAGAGTGAAGAGGGGGCTCAGCACACATCTTTGGGGGGGCCCCAGTGTTCAGTGTGATGGTGCTGGATGTGTTGCTGCCGACCTGTACTGCCTGAGGTCTTCCAGTCAGATAGTCCAACAGCCAGTTGCACAGCGAAGTGTTGAGCCCCAGCTTGAAACAGTTTGTAAATGAGCTGTTGAGGGATGATTGTCGAATGCTGAACTGAAGTCTATGAACATCATTCTGACATGAGTCCTTTTTGTCCAGATGTGTGAGTGCTGAGTGGAGGGTAGTGGCATCATCGGTCGACCGATTGGCCAATATACATGGGAGGGGTACGGGGGAGTGGGGACTTGATGTGGTGCATGACTAGCCGTTCAAAGCTCTTCATGATGTTCATGGGTAAGTGCAACAGGGCGGTAGTCATTGAAGCAGGATGGAGATGGTTTCTTCAGAACTGGAATGATGATGGTGGTGGTTTTGAAACGTGTGGGAACAACAGCCTGACTCAGTGAGATTTTGAAAATGTCTGTGAAGATATCAGTGAGTTCTGCTCCACAGTATTTCAGTAAACGCCAGGGATGTTGTCAGGACCCGGAGCTTTGCGTGCATTGATCCTGCTGAAGGATCTCCTCACGCTGTCTGAGGTCAGCTTCATCACCCGGTCACCGGGAGGAGGTGGAGTCTTCTGTGCTGTTTTGTTGCTCAAAGCAAGCGAAGAAGGTGTTCAGCTCCTTCAGCAGAGAGATGTTGTTGTCACAGGTCCGTGGTGGGGGCTTGTATGGTCCGTATCCCCTGCCACAGGTTCCTAGTGTGTCTGCTGTCGCTGAATTGATGAGCTATCCTGGAGTGCTGTCTCTTAGCCTCTATGATGCCAAGAGACAGGTTGGCCCTAGCTGTTCTCAGGCCCACCTCATCTCCAGCTCTGAATGCAGCGTTCCGTGTCTTCAGGAGTCTGTAGACCTCCCCTGTCATCCATGGCTTCTGGTTGGCCCAGACAGTGATGGTTTTTGTGACCGTTACATCAATACACTTGATGTATGCAGTGACCGTATCTGAGTATTCCTGGAGGTCAGTGGTGTTCTTGCATGTGGCAGCCTGTTTAAACATGTCCCAGTCATGTACCAGTTGTGTTGAAGCATTCTTGAAGAACCTCTGATGATCCTTCTGGCCACACTTTAATCCGTTTGTAAAAAATGGTTTGGCAACGTTAATGAGCGGTCTGTATGTAGGCATTAGCATAATAGTGATATGGTCTGAGGCTCGGGGGAGGGCTTTGTAAGCTCCTCTCTGTGTGGTGTAAACGAAGTCCAAAATGTTATTACCTTGTGTTGGAAAGTTAATGTGTTGGCATATTTTTGGAAACACACTCTTTAGGTCGGCATGGTTGAAATCCCCAGCTATGATGAGAAAAGCATCGGGGTGTGCTGTCTGCTGCTCACTGATGTGCTGGTACAGTTAATTTAGTGCATCGTTCCTGTTGCTGGTAATGTTGAACAGGGGAATGTACACCGAAATGAGCAGTATAGCAGTATAATCCCTCGGCATATAGAACGGCCGGCACTAAATAATCATAAACTCCACCAGGGGTGAGCAGTTTTTGCAGATCACAAAAAACACGAGAACACCTGTTCTGTCGGGACAAAGAGAAGCCGCTGCGTCTGGACGCGCCGCCATCTTGGTAGGAAAATATCCCCTTCTCACTATTAAACCAAGGTTCCACAACCTTTTGTAAGGTGATCCATTCTTAGTCCTTTATTCATCCTCCAGTTGCTTACCTGTGGGGGCAGGACAATTTTGATCGTCCACCTAAGAGCAATACATCAATCGACTCTGTAAAGGGTCTTTTTTTTTTATTTATTAGCTGTGCTGTCTGCAGCCTTGGTCTGGGGTGATCTTGTAGAAATGCATCATTAAAATGAACTAACTCTGAATAGTCAACAGAGAGACATGAGACCTATATCTATAGAAAGCTTAACATGTCTACCAAGCAAATGCTCCCGAAAACAAATATTCTATTATTGATAATGTTACACATGAAGCCGCGTGGCTTGTAAATGGCCATACCACAGAAAACTAGGCAGTGAGATAGTTTGCTTCACTGAGAGCAATAAGACACAATTCCCCCAAAGATGTGCTGAGGACTAATTCAAAAAGAAGCGCTTCTATCCAGCAGCAATCAAACATTTAAGTTGTTTATAGATGTACTTGTATGTGTTTCACATAACGTGTGCACCCTTTTACTAGTTAGACTTTTTCCAAGAGGTAATTCCTGACTAAATGTATAATCAAGAGAAACATTAAGTTCCATTCACATATAATTCACATCCCATATACTGCCACGTAAAACACTCTGTCAAGGATCAGAAAAGTATGTAAAGCACTGTCAGAATTACCCATCTGCCATCATTGGATCAACCGTAACGTTAGGAAGCGATGAGAACACTTTGTGCACAAATGAAACAAAAGACTTTATTCAAGAGATGGTCTGCTCTGTCTCTCCTAACATCACCCTAGTGCCGTTTTGAAAAACACCTGAACGCAAACTGCATATGCTATTGTCATCCGCAGCAATGATGGCAGTTCTCTTTCAAATCAAAGCATAAATTTACGCAGAATACATACTGTACTTTAAAATACAAAATACTGTTCAAAAGGTTGATGAGAGTTTATTCAACAAAGATGCATTAAATGGATAAAAAGTGAAACTATTGATAGGATTCATTCTCATATCTTCAGAGCCTGTAGATCTCCCAGCCCTGGAATATTGATTCATTATGAAGCTGCAACGCTGAAAAAACAATTAACGTTACGAATCGCACCTGTTATGTGCAGGGAAATCAATCTTACTAATGAATTTTAGGTGAATCCCATGGTTCAAGCGCGAGTTTCCACAGCGTCCCAGAGATAGAAAGCATGCAAGTTTGCATTAGTTTGGCCTCCCGACCCGTCTTCAAGCCATCTGTGGTGTTTAATGCAGAATAGTGATGTATATAAATGCAGAATTGTGAAGAAAAAGTTATATTTAATGTTTAAATGTTGTGACAAAAAGATGAAAAAGTTGCACTGCCACATTCTGTGCTCAAAAAAAAAAAAAAAAAGGAGCAGTGTATTGTACCATCTGAAAGCAAATAGTTATATGTGCTCATAGCCAAAGCTAAGAGTAGTTTTGCTGCTTGTCGATCTATGTAATGTAAAATGAATTTATGGATAAAAGTGTAATAATTTACTGTATGTTGAGTAATGTAGGTTCACTGTCATATCTGGTTTATAAAACTGAAATATAAATGCAATAAATTTACCACTTTTGGTATTTAATCTCCTGATTGTTTTTAATATAGTCCATGTATATTTATTATATGAACTCATCATATACTTATTGTATTACATACTTGCATTTCCCATATGTGATGGAAAATAAAACTTTTTTCTTATTTTACTTGAAACAATGTTATTCCAGTATCATTAAAATACTATTACAGTTTTAATATTACTAGTTTGAGTGAGTATATACTGAACAAAAAAATTAACACAACACTTTTGTGTTGTGCTGAACTCAAATATCTACATCTAAGTCTTTTTCTTTGTATTAAAAAAGCCATATTGTTCACAAATCTGTCTAAATCTGTGTTAGTGAGCACTTCTTGCATAAAAAAAAAAGAATAATAATTTAAGTGTTGATGGCATTTTGTATTAAAAAACAAATGACGCAATCCAAATTAGGTCAGCAACTAGTTATTCACAAACTAGTTATAGTTAGTTTATCCCTAAGCATGAATTTTTCCCATTTAAACACAACCATGAACTGTAGATGAAGCGATTCTTTAAACTAAAAGCAAATAACGCAATGTGGTTTATTCCAATCTTTTCTGTGCTAATAAATGAACACAAATCTATTCAAACAGATGTAGGCCACATTTACATGTTAAACCTGGGATTTAACTCTTTGACGAGGATGGACTGCTCCGTTTTGACACAAATAGGCGTCTCATTTGCATTCAGCCATATCTCGCCCTGGTTTTGTTTTAGATAATGGAATACAAAAGCAATCAGTTGTGGAAAATGAGACGGCCGGAAGGAAATCAAACAGAGGCTTTTAGGCGATTTCTGCTGTGCTGACCAATTACACGTCTCTCCTAATTTAAAGCGGTTCTTCATTACAGCAGATCTGTAGGATCACTATAAAACAGCAGCGCTTGCATTCAGAAAATGCTTTTTTTGATGCACAATAACAGTTACTGTACATGTACAGTTACTTTAAGGATCTTTCATGCTAAAAAAAATTAGGTTATTCCTTGTAAAATAGTCATAAGAAATGACTGACTTCGTTGATTGGATGGTGACAGTTACAGGTGAAACTGATGGCTTTCCTAAAAAGAAAAAGTTTTTCAGAAGTTGAACAAGTTATAAATATAAATTATTAAATTTATGTACTTTTTAAAGTTATGTATATGTGAAATTGATAATGTAAATACATACTGTATATATATATATATAAAGAAGCCAATTCACATAACTGCATATTAAGCATTAAATGCATAAATAGTATTGTTAACTTTTGAATGAGATGATTATATGTAGTTTTCACTTTAATTTTAGCAATTTTTTAATTTCTAATTTTAGATAAAGTATTCATTTTACTGTATATAAAAGAATGAAATATACATTATTTTAGAATTATTCATATACTATTTTTGATATAATATAAAATATTTTATTAAAAACGAATTGAATTTGAATTTATTTTTCTATTTTTCACTCTTATTTTATTATTCCGTCCTTTTTATTATCATTTTTAACATCAAGATTAAATTTTTTATTCAACATACAAATAGATGCACAATTCAAATAACTGCACATTAAACATCAAATAGTAACATCTATTAAATACTTTCATAATTTTGTTAATATTTCGTATTAGACATTTTAATATATATTTTGTTTTCGCATCAATGCAAGTTATTCTTTAATTTCAAATTTTAAATAATTTGTTGTATATGTCATTGTTTTTTAATGTTAATGTTTACTAATACCATTAAACATATACCATTAAACGCAAAATGATAAAGTATTGATTAATTATACTGACTGGCTGATGAAAAGTGAGCGATGCAATTGACTTTCTCGAAAACAAAAGTAGTCTCAGAAGTTGTGATTTTTTTTTTTTTTTTTTTTTTTTTTTTTTTATGCACTAATGAATAATTTACTTCAAGACCAAGAAGATGAATTTAAAAACAGTGAATAGAGTCGAGCTCTAAGTGAAATCTCCAGTATATGCAGCTCAGATCAATGCATGCAGACCTTGGCACACAGATATAAGCGCTGTTTCTGCTGTGAATCCACCCTCAGGTTCCCACACACTCCCAAACAATTTCTGAGGAGCGGAGCGCCTTTATGATCGCCGCTGACTCATTGCAAAAAACAAACACATGATGATACAGAAAAGAGCTGCGACCGCGAACACTCTGACCCAAACACCCACGCTTCACGTCACGACTGACCGCAGACTGAATCATACTCAATATAGAGTCAACCACAACACAATCAACTCTGACTTTGTGTTCATAATATCAACCCAATGCATTTTAACCCTGTAAAGCCTGCTGTCGGACACAGTCTACTCCACATCTTCTGTCGTCTAATTTTGAGTGTCAAATCTTGAGTGATTTTGATCAAGTAAAGGTCAGAATAATGTCAGTAATATCTCCAGATGAACTCTTACTGGACTAAAGCAGCTCAGCTTTACCTGATTCTCCATCAATCATGTTTTAGAGTCTCAAATCTGATAGGAGCACTTGTTTCTTCAGCCCTCAATCAGCACTGGATTGTTATATGTGTGAATCATTTCATTCACCTTTTACTAAAACATATTATTGGAGATATAGAGTGACCACTGATATTTATATAATTTTATGTCAGTATCTGCTACAGATCTCACTGATTTACATTACAAGCAGCAGAATTTCATCATATACATAATTATCAGCATCTGGAGCAAATTGCATACTGTGTATAGGTTTATTTAAAGTGTAATTAAAAATGCATTTAAAATGTAATTAAAACTAATATGTTTTAGACTTTTTGAAATACTATTATAGTTTTTATTAAATTAAAAAATGTTTTTAAAGGTTTTATTTATACTTGTGATTTGTATTTTTATTTCATTTTTATTTTTTTTAAAGGTGTATAGTTTTTTTCATTTTTATTTTTGTTTGATTTATTTTTGTATGAAGTTTACTAAATGAAAATGACAAATTTCGCATTGGCATTGCATTGCAGTTTTTCATGTATTTTTGTAAACATTTATTTAATGTCAAGTAACTAAAATGTTTTTAGATTTAGTTATCTATATTAGCCATGCTTTGCAACATTTAATATCTGTGGTAAACTTTCTTAATGACAATTACTAGATAACTTAAATAAGAATATTATTCATAATTATTTATTATTCTTTTTTTTTTTTTACTTTTGATACTTAAATACATGAAAAAAGATACTTCTGTACCTTCTGTAAATTCATTTGAGTAATATTTAATAAGGGTATGCGTTACATTAAAAAAACACACACACACACACACATATATTTTTAAAAAAGTATAAAAGTATTTTTTTTTACTTATTTCAAAAAGGTGAAACTTTCATATATTCTAGATTCACTGCATGCAAAGGAAAACATTTACAAAAAATTTTTTTTTAATTTTGATGAGTAGATCTTACAGCTCATGAAAGTAGTGGGGAAAAAAACTATTATCATAAAAAAAAACGTAAACTCTGCATTTAATATGCTTTGATACAGCACTCTGTGAACTTTCAGTAACGAACTTCGTCTTCAGGACGATTGCCAAGTCAGCAGTCTTCCCCATTATTGTGGTTTCAGAGAACAAGATAATCCCAGCATTTATCCTGTAGGGTTGGTCATTTAATGAAGCTCAAATGTAAATATTCTAATAATTTGGATTTCATGACTTCCATGACCTATAAGCACTAATAATCAAAATTAAAACCAAAAATCAAACAAACACATGATTTCAATGGGCTCAAACAGCTCTCTTTGATAAATCAAAGCTATAGCTGAAAAATGTAGCAGGCTACAGTAAGGACGTAAATGTTCACCACTGTGGACTGTATGAAGTCAATCTGATAATTAAACAATAAGCCCAAGGACAGTTCATCCCATGAAGAAGGTAAAAGTGACTCCTGAGTGTGTGTTTAACATTCCCCTCCAGTGTTACTGCTGTTCATTCGTATACTGCTGTGAGAACGCAAACATTGGATTAATCTTCATGGCTGCAGGTCTGCTCCCGATTGTTAAATTCAGTCTTCCGTAGCCAAAGATCTGGCTAATTATTTGATAAACCCAAACGTGCTGATTCCCAAGCAGTTTACCAAGAATTGACTACAGTAGACCTTAAAAATAGTAATAAATAAAGATGTATAAGCAGAAAAACTCTACTGACAAAACAGAATATATTTCTATTGTGTTTGACCCATGTTTTACATTTAAAATAAGCTGCATAGACGATATATATAGATATTTTCACACTTCTTTTTTCCTTAGTTTAATTTATTTTATTTTATAAGTAACTGGCCTATTACTTGTATCTAAGTGAATAGTATTTGTACCTGGTGTTTCTTAGGTATCTAACCTTTATATAATGTGTTTCCTTCTGGATTTTCTGGTTGGTATTCTGTCTCTATCCATTAAAATAAATACAATTTCTTTGCAAATGGGCAAACTTACAAAATCAGCAGGGGGTCAAATAAATATTTTCCCCACTGTAACTAAAACTAAACCACAAAAACTGAAGCAAACGTTTATTTTTGTTACTTGAAATAAAATATAAAAATTAATTTAAAATAAAGAAAAAAAAAAACATTTTATGTAATGACTCGACAATTGCCGAGACCATTTTTTTTTTTCGTTTAGTTTAACTTGATGTACAGTACTAAAATAGCTAAAGATAAACGCAAAAAAAAAAAAAAAAAAAAAAAAAAATATATATATATATATATATATATATATATATACACACAAATAAAAACGTATAACTATAATAGTGTCCCAATAGTGCCCTTATGATACAGTTTTTTTTTTTCTTTTTTTTTTCTTGTCTTGTCTTTAAAGGTGAAACTTAAATAGATGAAGAAATCTCTTCAATATTGAGTAAACTCGCAGTCTTAAATCTCTTATGCTCTCATGTATTTCATACTTTAATGTCTGACACGCTGTTTACTCCCAGACTCTGCTGGTTTCCCAAGTGTTGATTTTGGTGAATTGCACTGAAACTTTTTACAAAACACATCTACGTTTCAAAACATGCACATTTATAACCCTAAATGAGAAACAGGAAGAAATAAACAGTGCTTTAACCTGTTTGAAATCGAAAGGTTGTGGAAAGTGACTCAGCACAATATACTGTATGAGGTTTTTTCCATGCGACAGTGCTGCTGATTCATTAATCGTTCTGTGCATTGATATTTCCGTCGTAATGAGGAAGATGTAATGAGCCGCTACAATAAAGCTGCTTTTCATGCTTCCTTATTCATATAAAAAAAAAAAAACACATTTACTGCTTTTGTGTCACAGAAATATCTGTTATATTATACGTCCATCACATTTCAGGAAACAAAAAGCAATTTAAATTTTGCAATTTAAAGTGCAACATTCATATAATCTTTTAACTACTGCATGGCCGTTGAGTTTTATCCTTTAGACTGTATAAGCAAATGAGAAATATATGCACTATACACTTATACTGGAAACATGACAAAAAAAGTAACAGTGTAAATAAAATGTTTAAAACTACAGTTTTGAATCATATAAACATGAATTTTTCCCAAAGCGTTACACATTAAAGAATCACTCTGGGCAAAGTTACATGTCATTTTCACCATTTGAGCAGCTGAAGTATTTAAACAAGTTATGTTTTACCAATGTGATGTTATATATGTATAACTGAGATTAAAAACTTATTTAATTTCAGATAGTTGCCAAGCCAATATTCCTCTTTTCGTTAAGTTTAAATTCATGTAAAAAAAACAACAACAACAAAAATAAATAAATAAAAAATAAACTTTGGAAAAATATGCATAAAAAAGTATAATAGTATATCAATGATATACTGATATAACACTAGTATATATTTAGTAACTTTTTTTCAATTTTAGTTTTAGATAACTACAAATATCTTGTTATAATGGATGATAAACAGCTTTATGACATTTAATAAAAATAATTAGATGACTAACTTAAAAGACTCTAAGTCTAAGCAGTTTATGCAACCTAAAATAATAAAAAAATACCTAAAAAATGTATTAAAACTACACAGGAGTTAAAATATTAATAATGATGATGATAATAATAATAATAATAATAATAATAATAATAATAATAATAATAATAATAATAATAATAATAATAATTACAAAAACACAGCAAAAAATATTATAAAATTACCATAAAATTAAAGTGAATAAAAAACTAAATAAATATAAAAATAAAAACAAATTCAAAAATATTAATTTAATGTGGTGTGTTAAAAAACAGTTTATTCTTTTTTTTTTTTTTTTTTTTTTTTGCTATTTCTACATACTATACAATTCTAGTATATAGAAATAGCAAAAAAAAAATAAAAAATAAAAAAAGTTTTTTAACACCACATTATGTGTGGTTTGTTTTTACAAACTGACAGAGAAACTTAATCATCTGTGATAATTGCCATCTATCTGACCCATAACAGGAGATTCACTCCTTCGTCTTAACTGAGAGAGTGTACACACACACACACACACACACACAGTCTTATCAGCGGTGGTTCACCTCCATGACCAGCAGTCTGTCAGCCATTAAACTCCTGATATCAGGAGAACAGACATCCAGAGCCTGTCAGAGCCAGTCTAACCTAAAGAAGAAGCAGCAAAATTATCCTAAAAACAAGCTTTGAGTCAACTGCCCTTCATCCCTTAAAAAAAAAAGCAGTTTTATGACACGCTCTGCGTTTTACATACAGTCCTCCTCTCTCGGGCGATGTTGTTTGGTTTGCGGGCGTATAGTTTCTGACCCGCTCACATCAAAAGTGTGCCAATCTATCAGAGAAAAGCTTCAACGATCGATGGCTTGAAGTGATAATTGCACGATTGCCTTCTTCCTCTCGCAGGAGAAAGTGGCAGAATATATATCAGCGTGTTTGCGTGTGTTAAAATGTCAGATGGTAATCATCAGTCGAGTGGAATAATGATGAAGTGCTCGTGTCTTAATTAAAGTTTCACCTCGTGAGTGGCATGCGGCTGTATTTTTAGGCACGCGTCGGCCCCCTCACTGCCCTGGCAGCTTTTCTCCAAATCCATCCCTAGAGCACGAGAGAGAGAGAGAGAGAGAGAGAGAGAGAGAGAGAGAGAGAGAGAGAGAGAGCTACTGCTTCAGCATGCATCGAATACTTGCACTTTTACCGCATTCACTAAAATGTGCACAAAGCATGAAATCCTGGAGCCCTAAATGCAATGCAGTGCACTCCACTTGACCTGCTGCTTACAATGATGCAAATGAACAAATGTTCCAAAAATCATTTATACCCTAGCAACCGCATAGCAACAGCATACCAACCATTCAGATCCAGCCAGAACACAGTTGCATCTGAGAAACCCCAAACTTTCAACTTTATCCATTTAAAATGTCAAACTTTAAACTACTTCACATTTTGAGGCTAGCAATTAAAGCTGTTAAAAACGAAAAGATGTGAAATCTAGACGTTGCCAGTAATTCTTGATCCCGCAATGGAAAGTCATCAGTAAGTAATAATGAAATATTACAATGTCTTGACATAAACAATGACAAATATTTTAATATTGGATAAAATGGTATATTTGACTAAATAATTTTAATAAATACTTTTTGCATTTAATGAAACATGCATATGCAATATTTTATATATATATATATATATATATATATATATATATATATATATATATATATATATATATATATATATAATGGAAAATAAATGAAAAATGGAAATTGAGATTTTTTTATGATATAATAGCTGTTCATAATAATAATAATAATAATAATACTAATAATAATAATAATAGTGGATGTTGAGAAAAAAGTAGATAATGGTAATTTAAAAAAAAGATGGAAGAAGTTGTTATTTAATAGCTGTTAAAATAATAATAATAAAATATATAAAGAATAAATTCAAAATGGAAGAACCTGATAAAACAGTATGATATAGTAAATGTTAAAAAATAATCAAATAAATAAATTCAAGATGGAAGTTGAGGGAAATTTTATGATATATTGGCTGTTAAAAATAAAAATACTTAAATAGAATAAGTTGAGAAAAATATTATAATGTCTGGTAATAAAAAAAAAAAAAAAAAAAAAAAATACATTTAGATAAATCCATATATGTTAGTAGCCATTATGCAATTTTTACTAGCTTCTTCCAGAACAAAACTGTGAGAGCATCTCAGTGATATATGAAAATAACACAGATGCGGACAGATGAAGGTGTTTTATTAAAGACAGGATAATTATGCTTTTTACCTTTTGGAAGTGCTTTAAAATGCTTTAATGACTGAGCACACAGTCTCGGCCTGTGATTATGTTTCAGACCTGTGAAATATGGGGATGTTGAACCTCGACAGACGCACTTAATTCTCCATATTTAACCCAAATTGTTGAATATTCTGAAGCGAAACATCTGGAGAAATCCGCCTCAGCCAGATTTGCTAGAAAACAATCAGCGTTTCATCAGCGCGAGGGGTCAGGCTGGTCTTCTCTATTATTTATCACACCATAGAATTGCAGCATGACCCGGGGCTAAAACCTGTTTTATGAAACCTAAGCGAGCTGGATGTGGAACAGAAAACAGCGTTTGTGAGAATCGCAATCAAAACAGGACGTTCTCTCGCTGTGAAGCTCCTGTAAACTGACGGCATGTGTAACGTGATGAACAAACAGAGCTGAACGCACGTCTGCCGGACCACAGACGCACAATAAGAGAAAGATTTCAGGTTATGTTCAGAGGAATGTATTTGGAGCGCAGGTCTGATGCGGAGTGTTTAATAGCACCAGGTGTGGATGAATTTAGGATCTTACTCATTTGGAGATTATTATTTATTTTATTTTTTTTGGTAAAGAATGAATAAAATGTTGTTTAGATATAAAGATGTCTAAATGATCTTTTAGAAATAGGGCTAGTCTACTCTGGCGACAAATTTAGGTTCTAAAAACAATTTCCAGATATTTGGTTGTTTTGATGTTTCTAAGCTGTTAAAATGGTGATCATGTTAAATATTACAAAAACATTTCTAACAATGTTTCTAATAACTTTATTTTTACCCAACACACAACATTCTCTGAACATTTATCTTGAATTTTTTCTATAGCATAAAAAAGTCCAGTTTTTCACAAATAGAAAATTTGTAAAGGTCTCAAAAATGTCTTATGTTTTTTTTTTTTTTTTTTACATTTGATGTATATTTTTAATGTTCTAAGAACACTGAAACCCCTAATAAGTTGACTGAACTAAATTTATTGAGTAAACTTGTTGCCTCAATTTAATTGAGTAATGGAGTCTCCCAAAACTTGCATATTTAAGTTTATTTAACTTGACGGTTTTGTAGACTACCTAAAACCCTCAGAGGTTTAAATGTTGATACATGATTCATTTGAAGTCACCATTGTGGTGGAAAGTGTTTGGTTTAGTTGGGATCTTGGTCCAGTTGTGTAAATTTGTCTCTTGCTGCTGTATTGGTGTATTTTAAAACGCTGTTTTTGTGGTGAAAAAAGACAAATTTAAATGAGCTCAGGTGTTATTTGATGTTTTTTGTTGATGAGAAAGACATCACATAATACGTATTTGAGATTAAAAAAAAAGTTTTGTTTGATATTTTTAACAGGCACCAGGAGTAAAATACTTATTTTAAAGATGGACGAAATGAATGTGTTTGAAATAATTTGAGTAAAAGAATCAATCAAGTTTTCACACACACAGACTTCTAGATGTAGCATATGCATCACAATAATGGTGACAAACAAAAGAGCTCCATAGCAAAAACTCATCCTTATTTTCCAGCCTTTTTTGTTCTGATTGTCACCATTGATGTGATGCATATCCAAAATCTTGATCTCTGTTTGTGACGACATGATCGGTTTTCTAAAAGTAAGTAAATTGTTTTATCTACAAAGTTTATATCAATAAAAGTATATCCATAGTTGCAGCAATACATTTTATTTTATTATAATTAGTCACCATTACAAGCAAGATATGTGTATGTTAGATCTCAACTCTCTTTGCCACAATAACAGTGTTTTACAACACACAAGTTACAGCAGCAAGAGACAAGCTTACACCAACAAAGAGCTGATAACACCTGAGCTCTTCTAAACTTTGTCTTTCTTCGCCACAAAAACAGCATTTTAAAATATACTGTTATAGCAGCAAGAGACAAGCGAACATAAGAAGTATCTGGACCAAGATCCCAACTAAACCAAACATTTTCCACCACAATGGTGACTTCAAATGAATCAAGTATGCACATTTAAACCTCTGTTAATTCTCAATAAGAGCTTCTCTAGATGTCTGACAGAAATAAAGTCACAGAACCTTGTAAGGAGGACATGTGAACATTTATATCGGATGTACAGAAGACATAAAAAACATTTAAAAAAGACGTCATAAAAACATTCTCTCCTCAGTGGATGTCTTTTCAATGTCTGCAAAGACATACAAATATTTATATTATATATTTATAATATATTTTTTTTACAGTGCAATATAGGGTTTACTGTATTTTCTTAAATATTGTGACAGTTTGTCAAAAGGTCAAAGTTTAAATATGCTGTTATTTGTTTTACTTCAGTGTGCTGTCAAAAATAAGAACATCATTTTCAGTTAAATTTACATGTTGAGTTAACTTAAATATATAAGTACACTTGAAATTAGTACCAAGTTAAGTGAACATAATTGTTTAAGTACATTAAATAAGCATCAAGTTTGGTGAACTGAGTGATTTAAGTACAATCTACAAAACCGTCAAGTTAAATAAACTTAAATATGTAAGTTTTGGGAGACTCCATTACTCAATTAAATTGAGGCAACGAGTTTACTCAATCAATTTAGTTCAGTCAACTTATTAGGGTTTTCGATCTAACGAGTTAAGCAGTAACTTTAGCTGCCATGTTCTTTCTTGCCAATCTCATTAAAGGAAGAACAGAGTGACGTTGAGTTTTTCGAAAGGATTACTCATGATTTTGAGCTCACAACACATTGAAATCTTAAGTTTATGCATTTTGAAGGTAAATTAGTTAAATTAACTCATATTTTTAAGTTACAGGGCCAAAATGCTAAATTTTAAGTAATGTTTAGTCAACATTACTTGATTTTTTAAGTCAAGGCAACATTAGGGTTTACAGTGAATGTTATAAATGTACTTATTGATGTGATTATAACATTATTGAATGTTTATATATATATATATATATATATATATATATATATATATATATATATATATATATATATATATATATATATATATATATATATATTTACATTCTAAAAAAAAAGTTAAAATGTCCAGTTGTTCTATTGTAATTATAATTCTATTTAAAAAAAGTTACAAAAAAAAAAGTAACGTTTTTACATTCTACTAACGATATTTTCACCCACCATTCATTTTCACCATTTATTTTGTACTTTCTAAGAACCTTAAAATATGTCAAGCATTTAATTAATGTTAAAGTTTACAAAAAAAGTTAATTTTGACCTGACATACATAACAACATGCTTTTGACCATTTCTTTAATAGCTACTGAAATATCCAGTATTTATTTTCACAATGTTAATGAAATGTTATAACTTTATTTTCACCAACATACATTATATGTACGCTTATTTTTAATATTCCAAGAGCATTTAAATGTCCATACAATGATGTTTAAACATTTATTATTAATATTCCAAGAATGTCCAGTCTCCTTTCCTGATAAAGAGTTATTTAAATGTTACAAATACATTTCTTACAAAGTTCACATACAACACTTTGAACTTTTATTTCTAATACTCTTAAGAATGTTCAAATGTTCTTTTTTTTTGTCATGATTAAAATGTTTTCACCAATATTTTATGAATATTTTCAGGTTCAGTTGTACATTTTTAACATTCATACTATTCCTTTAACATTTTGTAAGTCATTTGATCAGTCCAGTGTACACATATCAAACCGAAAATATGGTTTTAGTTGGATGTAATTACAACAACACATGCAAATACATAAAAAGATCAGGAATATTGCTTCCAGCATCAAACAGCTGTTATTCCTTCAGCCGTGTGTGTTCATGCTCATTTCATTGGGAGGGGAAACACACATTTGAATCATAAAAGCAGCTGTTCAAACCCTAAGATATCATAAACACTCATTGCATTTTCACTCAATTAACTCATAATCTGCTTCACGACTAATTCAGAGACTGAAACACAACATGAGCCAGTAAGTGTATATTACAGCATGTTGACTGCTCAAGCAGAAGCCTGCGTTTGTTATAGCATCCAAAAACGACCGGCGCTAATTGAGATTGAGAGTGAAAAAAACTTGATCATCTTTATAAAAAATTAGAGCAAAACAAAGCATTGCACTGTCACTTTTCCCAGCTGACATGCAATGTTCACACAACGTTTTTTAAAGGTTATGTAAATGTAACGAAACGTTCTTAAAAATGTTTTTTTTTATATTCTTACGAAATTATATACATTCTAGTAGAAAACCTAGAACAACGTTCTTCATCGTAAACTTCTAATGACTTTACTTTTACTTGATTAATGTTTACATTTAGATCAAATGTTCTTAGAACCTCATTCTCAGAACATCCATATGATGTTATTTTTTGCTAAATGTTTTTATAATGTTATCATACGATTTGTGCTTGATGAATGAATCCATAATTTTGAAAGAAAACGTTCTCAGAATAACATTTTGAGAACATACTTATGATTTTATTCATTCTCGCTGAATGTTTTTGCTATTGTAACCTTTGAATAACATTCTAATAACGGTTTTAGAATATTGCGAATAAACATTCAGAGAAGTTATTTTGAGTAAGGTTTGCCGAATTTGTACTAACATTATTGTAACATTTAAATAAAATTCTAATAACGACATTTAATTTCATGAGGTAAGCAGAATGTTGTACTACAGAACATTGACAAAAAGTGTTAATGTTTTTAGAATATTATGCATAAAAGAAAGATACGTTTTGAAAACAAAAGGGATCAGGGGAATGTTGAACTAAGGTTATTGTAGCCTTTAAAGTATGTTCTAATCGCAACAAGGAAACTGGACATTTTAACATCATATAAACATTTCAATTTAATGCTTTTATATATATATATAAACAAGTTCTCCCAAAGAATGTTAATAGAACCTTGCTCAAAATGAACAATGTTCTGAAAACATTAGCACGAAAACATTATTTATAAAGTATTCCTGGAATGTTTTTCAAGTTGGATGTTCAGCTAACATTTTTTAAATGTTACTACCGTATTTTCCGGACTATAAGTCACACTTTTTTTTCATAGTTTGGCTGGTCCTGTGACTTATAGTCAGGTGCGACTTATTTACCAAAAATTAAACTTGACATGGACCAAGAGAAATGAACCAAGAGAAAACATTACCGTCTCCAGCCGCCAGAGGGCTTATAGTCCAGTGCGACTTATATATGTTTTTTTCCTCATCATTATGTATTTTTGGAACAATGCGACTTATTGTCCGAAAAATACGGTAATTGTTGCAGAACGTTCAGAGAAGATTTAAAAGTAACATTCCCATAATTCCCATAGCTTTGAACATTCCGTAACATTTTCAGAACTTAATGGCAACGTTTGCAAACTTTTGTGAGTCGGGTTCTCAATGTGAAGCAGACAGAAAGCTGGTTCGAGTGTCAGATTGACGAAACTCTTACTGTTCATCACAGCTCAAGTGTGATTTCCTTTGAGGAGAGATGTTTCATTGTTTCATTCGGATCACTTGGCTCAGTGTGTTTTATGAGAAGAGGTCGGCAGACATTTGAACCCGGGTGAATGATGAAACCACCCGCAATCAGACGCTTTTAAAGAAGCAATAGCCCCGATCATGATTAGATGGACATTGTTGTAGTCAGAGCAGTTGAGAATGAAACATATTATCGCTCGGTGCCACCGATGCTCTTAACTGTTTATTTCCTGCAATAGTAATTTAATTCAGAATGTGGAATACTAAGGATAGAAACAAACAACGATGATATGGGTCACAATTACCAACAGCTTGTGTTTTTGAATCAAATCTGCTAGTGTGAAAATGAGTCAGGAATGTGTTGCACGGTAATATTAAAACATAATGTTCTGGGTTTAATGTTATGAACAGCATCTCTGACATGTTGTTGATTCCCACAGATAATCATTTCAAAGAAATGTGTTTCTGAGAAACAAACCGAAATCATGATCGCAGTAATGCACTTAGACAAATATAAACAGAAGAATACATTATATCAAGGAAAAGTTCACCCAAAACTGAAAATCTGTGCTCGCATTAGCTGTTTGGACTCTCGTTCTGACGGCACCCATTCACTGCAGAGCATCCGTTGACGAGACACTGATGCAATGCTACATTTCTCAGAATCTGATGAAGAAACAAACTCATCCTAATCTTGGATGGTCTGAGGGTAAATACATTTCCACCAACATTTTATTTATGGGTGAACGATTCCTTTAAGACAAGACTTGTGTGATAAAATTGTGCACTAACCTTGTCTGTGCAAGTTTTCTCTGTCTTTCTGAAGTGAAGCAGTGCTTTTTGTTTCTGTGGTTCATCTGTAATGAACCCTGAACAGTCCTTTCATTTACATAGTCATAGAGCAGATGGATTTCATCCAAAAATAACAAACATCCCAAGCGTTTCCACAATGTTTATGCTCTGAACGGAGGAAGAAAATAAAGCCAGTAAAATGGATTTTATATCAATTTAAAACACGTACATACTATTTTGCATGAGCTTCAAAACAGTGTTATTTCAAAAGACTTTCAGATACAGGTGTTTCATAAAAGAATATCGATTAATGGGAAAAATATAATGGTATTATATAAAAAAAAACAAATCAAACATTTATTTTTTATACAATATGTACTGATGAATCATTCACAGTGAGATTAGACACACGCTTTAAAAACATTAAATAGTGCATGTTGATTTGAAAGAAGCCGGGCTTATAAAATAAGAATCAGTTTCTCTCTTTGCTGACAAATCACAGAATATCTGTGCACTCATATTTATAAAACATTCAGTATTCATAAAACAAATAAATACCAAGCTGATTTTATTAAAAACAAGTTCTATGTGTGTAGTGCACGTACAGATCATTAGTGCGCGTGAAAGTCTGCAAGCGGTGGGTTTGATCGCTCCGCTTCAGCGCTCTGTTCGCTCTTCTCTGCCGTCTCTCTGGCCTGTAATGACAGGGAAGCACATTAGCACACAATCACATCACCGGCCTCCAGAGCTAATGCTATCCTGGATTTCATAAATCCTATTATTGAATAACATCTCGACATGAGAATGAACTTTCCTGCAGGGAGGGTATTGAAAGCTCACAAACTACATTTGGAAGTCAGTCACGTTGTGTGTTTTGTGTGAGAGGCGTCAGTGGAGATGTGATGTGATGCACAGTGTTTCCTCTGCTGATTGAAGCAGATGAAACGACTGGAATATCAGCTAATTTATGCACTGCATTTAACGAACAGCAAGTGAAACAATCCTCCAGCTGACAAAACCAGTTAGGATTCACAACATCAGTCTTGAGCTGTGAATATCTGCCGTCAGCTCAGATGTGAAACATATTGCAGATATTACAGTTTTTGTCATCATTTACACTCTGGTGCAGTCTCTGCAGTTTTTGGTTACCGAAAGTGATTGTGGAAGCTTGTTTATGCCACAGGATAAAAAAAAAAAAAAAAAAGTTAATAGCAACTTTTTAACCGTACAATTTTGAGTTTATATTTCATAATTCTGACATTTCTTCACAGTTCTGAGAAATTGTGAGTTATAAACTCAGATTTCTGAGAAAGAAAAAAAAAAACAAACAAGAAAAAACTAAACTGTAAGATACAAGCTAAAAATTCTGAAAAAAAAAAAAAAAACTGTATTTGCATCATTCTAAAATTGCAATGCAACAAAATTCAACATACCCAATTAAAATTTCATGCAAAATATCACCATCTTGGCAACTGGTCACAATACCATAAACACAACCCATAATTAACCAATTTACAAATATAAAAGGTTAGAAAGTCAGACGTTTATCACTGAATTGTATCTGTGAGTTAGGTCTTAAAGTGACAGCAGAAAAAAAAAGAGAAAATCACTCACTGTTCCTGATTTAGCAACTTTAGAAGCTCAGTATATTTAATTTATACAATTTGTACTGGTGCAGTGTTGTTAAAGCCCATTTCTGCCAATAACAAATAAATAAGTAAATAAATATATTTTAATAACTGAACAACACTGAGAGCTATAAGCTTGCAATTCTGAGAAGTCGGAATAAGGAGAGAAAACACTTAAATTACCTTATTTTTTTTTGTACAGTGCAATCTCAGAATTGAGAGAAAGTCTAAATTATGAATTTATTCATCGCAATTCCACGTTTTTTTTTTTTTTTTTTTTTTACTTCTGTTTATATCGCACACTTTTTTTGTATCTTACAATTCACAGAATTTTCTCAGAATTCCAAAAAAAAAAAAAAAAAAAAACAGTCAGAATTGTGAAATTAAAAATTACCTTTATTTTTTTATTCCTGGACAGGAAAGGCATCCATACTGTGTTTTATTTGACATTTGATTATTCAATCTCTGTAGTGTTTTATACCTGAAAACCTTTAAAAAAACAATTTTGCCCTGTTGTTTGTCATTTGTTTATTTATTCTTTTTTTAACAACCAAAAAGTTGTTCAAATATAATAAGACATATTCAAGCTTTTTCCATTGTCCCCCCATATGTAACTACTTTACATTTGGTGTAAAATATAATATGGTAAATGTCATGTACTGTACATTCTGGAAATTACTGCCACATTATCAGTCATTCTGATATCAGAAAATGTCCTGCTTGTGCTTCTTTCATGTTGTGCCAAACCTTTAAGACTTACTTCAGTGAATCCTGAACAGAGAAATATTATAGATTATTTTGCCATTTTTTAGAGTCTGCCAGAACAGAGTGAACACTCTTAAATAATTCTCACAGAAGAAAGAAAGAAAGTCAAAAGGATTAGGAATGACATGGCAGTGAGTAACCGAGGAGAAAAGTTTCACTTCTGTGCTACAAGAAGCAAAAAAATCAGTATTCAATCCATTTTTTAAACAGTTGTTTATAGTATGTACACGCATTGACATCTCCAGATGATTGCAAGCTTCCTGACGGGCAAAATAAACCGAGACCCCGTGAGGAAGGACCCTGCGTCTGTCTGATCAGTAGTCTGTGAAGTTGTGGAGGAGGAGCAATAATTCACAGCCGTGATGGACTGGACTTTCATACGGGGAGGAATGAAAGAATCATGGGAAAGGGGAGGCGTTGTAAAATTGATTTGTGAGAAGAAAGTCCTACCTTGGCATTGTGATTTTGCATAGCACGAGTTCAACAGCTGAATAAAAGAGCAAAATAAAATCCATGGTGAGTGATGATCAAAGCCACATGACAGGTTCATGCATCATCAAACGAGTCGTTTCTGCTGCGCACTAGATTTTCATGCCACACCATCATATATCTTTAAAAAATATTATCATCCAATATTTAAAAAACAGAACTTTATTAGTATGTAATTCATTCAGAAATATTCTAGGTCTTTGTTGTTGTTTTTTTTTTTCTTTAAAAAATTCAATACCATTTTAAATTATAATCAAGTTACTTTCGTATCATTGACATACCATTACATTACACTATTTGAAAATATTTTGAATTAGATGTATTTTTTATATTTTCTGCTGTAACTTTAATTTTAGTTAAAGGTTTAAGAATTTTGTTGTGTTCTTTTTTTTTTCATTATTTTTTTTTTTTTCAAATACAGTTTTTGTGTTCACATAGTTTTAATTAATTTAGTTTTAGTTATTCTTCAGGTTAACCTTACTCAAAATGAGAAATGCAGTTGAAATAAGTCAGTGTTTGTTATATTTAATTTCAGTTAATCTTTATTTTATTGTTTAAGTAACCATTCGTTTTAATTTGTATCTTACAATACAATATTGTATATATAATATAATATAGTATATATAATATAATATTGTATCTTAGTTTTAGTTAATAACCCCGCTGTGTCCTCAATATCGCTTTTCAATGTTATTCTTAAAAAAATAAAAAAAAATCCTTAATGACATCATCTTCCAGGAAGTGACATCATTTTGGTAGGAAATAACATTATCAGTGGATCTGATGAATTCAGTTACATTTAATGATGCTGGTTTGTGCCTCTCTCTCATCGCGATTGATCAAATAAAAAAAATTGTAGATTAAAATATGTAAAATCCCTTCAAAGTTTACATCCTGATGTTAGCTATACGTCAATCTAAATGAGCATTGACTAACTTCAGCGCTTTCTGAACATCTGACCAGAGCACATTTCTGAACATCTTCTATACCCTTTTATAGAAATACATCCTTAATTGCATTCATCATGTAGAGGTTACAGAGTTCAAAGCAGAAAGGACCTGAACATTAAGGTGAAATACCTCTTCATTGTGTTTCTCCAGCCTCTCCAGTTGTTCCCGCTGAGCTGCCTGGTGTTGCTCGCTTTCCTTGGACTGTTTCATGGCGAGCTGTCAATCAACGCCCATGTTAATTTACATAATTAGAAACATGCATTATATATATATAAAAAAGCTAGATTAGAATCATTACCCTCTTTCGTTCTGTAAGAAACTTCCTTGTGTTTGTGCTGTTAAGTTCTCGAACTCTCCTGCAGAAACACAACCGTTAGAAACAGTATTTGTGGAGTTATATTATTCCTTATAACTTTTGATTAGTGGGTGACGCTGACTTAAAATTTGGTGCACATCTTAAGGTGATGATGACATTGAAATCTGTTAAGTTTCATTGCAATACACCAAAGTGTTTCTTAAACACACACTTCGTTCCTTTTTGGCGTTATACATTTACTGGTGGGGTTCAATTTGAATTATGTTTGTGAGGTTTTTTTGTCAGATGATGGATGATATGAGGCAATTTATGAGTGGAATAATAAAAAAAACAAAGGTCAATGAAGAGGTTCAAAATAGTGGAAACGATTTGGTTAACCTAGAAAATCAGTCCTCTACAAACACCCAATAATAGAAGACTTATGAGTTAAATCCAAGGTAATGATCATTTTTGATCTGTAGGTGGCGCTGGCTTGAAATTTTGTGCATATCATAAGAGAGGGATGCCAATGATAATTCCCAAGTTTCATTACAAAATACAAAAGTGTTCCCAAAACACATTGGTTCCTCTTTGGCGTTCTCATCAATTTATCGTATTGCGTTAAAATCAAAGAGTTCTGAAAATCTAATTATGTTTGTGAAGGCTTGACTGATGATGGACAATATGAGGCAATTTATAGGAAATGTATTGATTATTTTTGTATATGTAGTGTAAAAACATCTGGTTGACATAGAAATTTGATTTCTACAAACTCCAATTCATAAATAGAGAGAAAAATAATCTTTTTTTTTTGAGGCTTTGAACAGTAGGTGGCTCTGGCTTGAAATTTTGTGGACATCATAAATTAATAATGACAAAGATCATTCCTAAGTTTTATTACAATATACCAAAGTGTTTCCAAAACCCACCCTTAGTTCTGCTTTGGTGTCCTCATCAATTTATTGTGTTAAAATATATCTTGTACTTGTTTGAACAATGCTTGAAACCTGGTTTTATGAGCCCTTTCTGTGTCTGTTTGACTCTTTAAGATGAATCGCTTGATGTATTCCCTAATTGTAAGTCACTTTGGATTAAAGTGTCTGCTAAATGAATAAATGTAAATCAAAGAGTTGTGAAAAATGGTCTGTGTAAAGACTAGAGATGACAAAAAGAACAAGTTAAATCTGAAGTAATTATTTTTGTAAGTTTTTTTTTAACCAAAGTGCACTCTTTTTATTGTGCCCCTACTTTACATGCTTAACATCAAAATATGCAATCATTTTAGAGATGGGTTTTAATTGCTCAGGGTCAAATGCAATGACACGCAGTTTGGTATATCAAAAATAACTTCTTCACCAGGGTCTAAAAAATGATCTAATTAAAATGAATTAACTAATTAAAAAAAAAAAATAGAAAAAGGTGTGAACAAAAGTGTAAATGCTGGATATTCAAATGCATTGAGTTCAGCCATAAAATCAGAGAAAAAGAGATAAATGGATCACTGATAGATGGTGCCTGGCCCTAAAAAACACAAATTATATGGATGAAATTGCACAAGACGGTTCTGTTTGGATATTACATTTCAATAATTATGCCTCAAAATACAAGCAAAGCACTGAGGAAAGTGAAACCTCCAAATTAACCTTGACTGTACGAGCTTTAAAATGAACTGCTGCCAAGCTTTTATTATTACCGTTCCCTCTCAGCCTTGTTCTTTATGCTTTTGTCTTGACTGATGGCTTTGCTGCTCTCCATCGAGGTCTTCGCTTGGTTGGTTCGCATGTCTTTATTTTGTCTGTAAGAGGAGGAAATACTTCAATTTCTTTTTTTATAATAAACACTGGTTTGCTCCATAATTTCAATAAAGTAGGTCTGTATTTATATGCATTCTCTGTGTACACTGTGCAACTATACAAACTACTACAAATGTTTTAATATATAAATGTTAATGTGTACTTCAATACACATCTGGAAATGAGCCCGTATACATCCGTTATGTGATGAATCACTGCTGACATGATCAAAAGGAAAGGTACACAGACGTTAATTTCAATTATCAGGCACATAGAGATGCCTCTGTGAAGCCAGCACTCACTATTTACATTGAAAGGACGTGCTTTTGCAAGGAAATTAATGACACTGATTTCATTTAAATGGACATGACACAATCCTTTAGAAGTGTGTGTGTAATGCCTAGTTAAATTATATTGTAGTAGGTGACTTTTGAAGATACAGGGCTTTGTGCTTAAAGTTACATTCTTTAAGTTTTGCCTCTTTGTCGCCACCTCTGTTTGAAACCTGCAATTGCAGTCTTTTGCGGATTCATTTTGCTAGCGACTCCAGCACGGATGAATCTAATTTTTTGAGGAGTAACTTACATGTGGTTGTCAGTCATCATCTTGGAAGTATGACCAAAATAATAATTTTCACTGGATATTTTCATCTGACCAAGTAATTAACAAGTCTGACACTTTTGTTCTGACCAGCAGAGGGAAAAAGCATTACAATAAATCGCGCTACAATGGTGATTAAATCTAACGATTGGTTATCTCATATCACCTCAAACTGTGCAAATTACTATTATTGTTATACTTTGTTCTCAAATTGTGAATGTTATCATCAGCATTGCGTGACTTTGTGTATATACTGTGTATATATTTAAATTATATTCTAATCTCTAGTTGTGTCAGACCATTAAAATACAAATCTTGTGTAATTCTACGAAGGCTAACTGTAATCAGAAGCACTGGAATATAATCTAATTTCAGTCACTTGTGTTTCATAAACACAAACTTTTTTGGATTCCAATCCGCCATCAAAATAAGTTAAATTATTCAATCTGCTGTGAGAAAAGGCTTTAAATGATCCATCACTTGCAGTAGCCAGGACTTTTCCTTTATGTTTACAGACTAGGAGTGTGACGATAAATCTATGCAGAATGATTCGTGGATGGATTTTGAGATCTACCACGATTATCTCCAGAATCGATTGTGAGCTTAGATTTCAACAGCAGATGGCACTCTACGCTAGTTTTTATCCGCACACTCAAATGCTCATAAAGAAGATCACTTGTGCAGTCAACTGAGTCTGTAACTTCACCTCGGCTCAGAATACCTTTATGACCCAAGATTAATGTAAACAGCCCACTGCGAACACCCTTGTAATTGTCTTCAACTTTTTCGAATTTTATGAATGATTGTTTTAGGTTCAAGTGTGTATAAAGATTCGGAAACAAGCAGAATATGGCTGTTTCTAAAGCATGCAGCGCCATCTGCTGTTCAAAACTAAGCTCAGAATCGATTTGAGAAAGAATAGCGATGCATTCGGAAAAATCGCGATGCATTTGGAAAATCTCAATGTGCGATCATTTCTTAATTCGCGATGCATCAATTTATTTTCCCAGACCTATTGCGGATGTGATATAATGTTGAAGTGGCATGCTTGAATTCCCCGCATTTTCCTACCAATACAAATCAAACTAGAAAACATTAGTATAAGCTTACCATTGTGAATCGGGCTAAGGTATGGAGATAGTTATGTGCTTAGTCAAAAATTTATTTCGTATAATTTTAAACCCAAAAAAAAAAAAATTATATATATAGAAAACGTGTTGTCAAGTTTGATATGCGTTACACTGACCCATGACACAAAATTCTCCAACACAACAGAAACCGCACGATTCATTAAAGTACAAAGTTTTAAAGACATGGACAGGTCACTTTCCTGAGCCCAGCGATGAAGAGAGGAACACACTCGGTTGCAAACCTTCTAGGACGTTCTACGAGCTTTCATCTAAATCCAGTCCAAGTTCAACGTTCAGTCCTTTCTTCTCTCACCTCTCATGCAGGAGCGAAAGCTGCTGTGTTTGCTTCTCATGCTCCATCAGCAGGAGTTTCCGGAGCGTCTCGCACTGTTGAATCACATGCTGCTCTCTCACAGTCTGCTCTTCAGCCGAGTGCCATTTGATCATTTCTGCCCATTCAAGCGCGTGACTGGCCACCATCTCCTTCACCTGCATACAGCGACAAAAGACCGTGCGTCTGTTTCAATACTCAGAACCTCCGGGAGTAAAACAAGTAGCTTGAAGTGAATCAAGAACTCAGTACCTTTGATTTGTGATTGCTCGTTAAAGTCTTGATCTGCTTTTCGATGTCTCTGCTCATTTCAAGGCTGTAATTGTCACTGAGGGTGAACAGATAATGAGAGTTTTTCCTATTTTACACTCAAAAGAAACAGTTTATGCTTAATTTATAATATTTTTTGGTAGTCACAAGGCTCTGGCATGTGGATCTACATTGATTCACATGTAATGGGTTTAGTTGACCTAGTCAATGCTTTATTTCTTTATGTACATTATAAAGAACATTCTTCGATTTTAGTACAATTAATGTTATTTGCAGCTCTTCATTAATTGAGAGACGGCCTGAATCATTTAAAGTGAACCTGAAATCAAATTTGACATTCATTTACTTTTTAAATCACATTGGTTTATATAGTGCAAAATTCAGCATTGTGAATTATTACAAATAGAAATAATGTCACTAATCTTTTATTAACACTTAAAGTTTCCTTATGTGTTTGTTTAGTTTAACTTAGGAATATGCAAAATTGCATTAAAATAATGTAACTGTAATCTGTAATTGAAATATAATAACTCCTGATGTATAAAATCAAATGTATTTATTTTATTATTTTATTGCATAAAAATAATGTAAGCATAAAGGGTGTTTATTTATTTAATTGTATTTTTTTCACTCAGATATATGCCAAATTACATACAAATAATCTCACTGTAAGATTTTATTAATATATAACTCCTAATGAATAACATGACATTTATTTACAATTTTTTTTTCATCCAGTTTGACTCCAAATTACAGAAGTAAAATATCTTGTGAATGCAACTGTATTAAGATTGTACAACATAATATAATTTAGTTGTATTCCACATTTGTAAAACACTTTGTATCAAAGAGTCTGTTAAATGAATAGATGTAAAAATATCCTGATAAGTATTTGCACACTTATGCCAAACTGTATACATGGCACAGTAATAAAATTACTCAATGAAGACAGTATTGTGTTTGTTTGTGGTTAATAGATGATAATATGTTAATGTGATGGATCTCCACCTGTGGTACGTCCAATAAAAATCATCAAAACCGTTTCAAAAAATAATAAAGAATATTCAAATTCATATATGCACCTAAGGTAAAAATTTGTATATTAATAATAATAAAATACAATAAAATGGTGCCACTGTATAAATTTTAGCCTGAAACAAATTATGGCCCCGTGAAATTATTTTCCCCCAAAATAATAATTTTTTTCCAATTTCAGTTTTTTTTTTTTTTTTCTGGATTCAGTTTTTTTAATTGGTTAAATTAAATTATATTAATCAAAAAGCATGAATAACTGATTAAGATCACATGCAATTTTCATTTTTCAATAGTATTTTTGTATTCACAGACACTAGACCATATTGCGGTTTTGTTTCAAGTATACTGACCTTCTCTTGATTTATTTGTCCAAAATTTTGGAAATTCTGTGTCAATACTCATTATACTGTCAATAACATTTTTATGACTTAATTCCATAATTCTCTCTTCGTTTGTGGCATTGCAGATATCATAGTAGGGTTGGGTATCATTTGAGTTTTATCGATTACAATTCTTTTCAATTACTAGTTTTGATTGCAATAAGATAGACAAAAACAAATCTAAATAATGTTTGCTTGTGCTTCAGATGTGTGCTTGCACGCAAACAGTGTGCAAGTTATTTCCCTTCCTGCTCTTAAATCGTTTAAAATCAAATCAGGGATGTACGATATTGGATTTTTGCTAATATTCGATATGCCGATATTTTTCAACTCACTAAGTGTCTCCTGTGTAGAAATTTTAAGCAAATAATTTTTACATTTTGTTTGTTAAAAAAAACTTATTTGTTAGAATTAAATAATGACAGTACATTGAAGCTTTGAAAATAACTACACATAAATACTATAAATAAATAAACTGTATATCAATTGCATATGCATCACATATATTTCTTCAGAAAGATGTAATAACCTTAATATTTTATTTTAAGATTTAACATTTGTAGATGGTCTAGAACAAAAGATGTCTTTTAGAGTTCATAGTTTGTTTAAAAAAAAAATAATAATTTACATGTGACATGTTAGTGATGTTTTGTTATTGATGTAAGCTATAGCTTCTGACCTTTAAATCAAAACATACTCATGCTTTTATGACATCAATTTCTGCTTTATTTAATCAGAAACCATCTAAATAAAATTTGTGTATTTTACTTTCATTTTATTAGAAGTAGACTAACAGTGCACTGCCCCCTACGTAATTCATCATTCCGCATCATTCTGTACGTGCTTTCACAGATTAAATACGGTGATCCAAAACAGTTGATCCAATCATCATTCAGACAAAACTTTGCTTTATGAATGAACCACACTGCTGGCGTGATCTGATCACTAGCACACCCTGTGCACATGTGAATTAACGTATTCCTCTTATCGGCCAGACATATTGGCATAATATTTTTCATATTGGGCCTATGCTAATACAGTACATATAAAAACATTATCGGCCATTTCAGATATCGGGCCGATAATATCATGCATCCCTAAATCAAATAACAGGAGTCATATAGCGTAATTGAAATGTACGTGTCTTAACGAATAACCAGTTCTTGTAAATTTGGAAGCAGTTAAAAAATGGAACCAATTCCAAGATACCCAAGCCTATCATAGGGGCCTAAAAAAGCTCACTGAAAAGTTATCTGTCCCCTACTGTACATGGCTACAAAAAGCATGAAGAGAAAAGTGCATGTGAGTGTAATGAAAACCTTATATCATATTCACCTCACTTTCCTGATGCTTTTCTCGAGCTGCTTCTCCAGCGCTTGTTTCTCTTTATCATGTTGAGCAACAGTCCTGTCCACTTGAGTGCAGTGGGAGCTCTGCAGTGCCACATGGGCCTGAAATAAGAAGCAGGATTGTTTTCTCCTTTGTCTTTGTATCCGTGCCGTCAGTTTTCCAGCCCTACAGGCTTCAGTGTCTGCGACTCACACACAGTGTTCATAATCAATTCAATGAAGTCAAGCAAACAAAAGCTTTCAATCACCTTCGCCTGCTTTTTCTTCAAAGCACACATGTCCTTCTGCTGCTTCTTGACAAGCTTCAAGTAAGTCTGCGGAGAGGTTAGACAAACATTTCATATTTCACATGCAAATAAGATGTTTTTTTCTTGGTTAATTTGTTACCTTTGTCTGCTGTAGGTCGTCGATGGTCAGCTGAGGTGCGAGCACTGATGTATCTACAGATTCAGAAAGCAAAATAGGATACTTAATATGTGAATAAATCAAGCTGGCTGATTCAGACATGTGCTCTTAGAAAGAGACGGATGCATAATATAGGATTTTTGCCACGATTTCGCCTTTGGGAATTTCAGGGATTGTGAAAGATGTCTTTTTCGCCGTAGGACAGTCTTGGATTGCTTTTTGATGTCAGTGTCAAAGTCTTTAGTCTGTCTGAGCTTTTACCCACGATCCCACTGGTGTCATCTCACAATCTGACAAGCAACAGTAGTGAAAGACAGAAAACATAATCATCACAGTCTACACCCTGAACCAATCTCTACCAATATCCATTGACTAAATTATCCCAAGCAATTATTTTCATCAAGCAATTCAATATATGTGTGTGTAACCACTGTTGTTGTAGTTTCAGCCACATCTGAAATAGTTTCTTACCATTGATATTAGTTGAGAAGTGAACATATAAAGAAAGCAAAGAGTTTAAAACATACGAGCACAGTTCAGCTGAATGATAAAGTTCACGCTCTTTAACTTTATGTTGTTGTGATGTTTTCAAACAGTATCAGTATCTCAATCATATACAGCAATCATTTCTCAAATATTTATTACAATACATACTGATAAACTGACTCAAAGATTTTGCATCACTGAACTGAGCAACTCTACAGTCATTTTATGACTCTATACGTATACTGACTCCTTCGTGTATTTTAATTCCTCATTTACGGTCTGGGTTTCTGCTCGTGCTGATCTCAATCTCATATATTTACCCTCTTTGCAGCAGATGAGTGGGCTCTGTCCCGGCGCTGCTCTCAGTCTCTCAGAGTCTTTCTGCTGCAGCATCGCCTTCCGCTTCCTGCTCCCCATCCAGCCGTCATTCGGCACATCGGCGATATCTGACTGAAAACCACACCATCACGGCACAGAGAGAGAACTCTGTACAAGACTGGGCTCTGCACTGAAGATACCTCAAATTATTTGAATTCTTTTTTCTAAATATTTGTGCAGGTAATTAAATAGCACAATAAATTAGATCTTTATTAGTTTTTATTGTGCAAGGTTCAGCACTGTAAATATAAATTATGTCGTTAAACCTCCAAATGCATAAAATTATCTATCTGCATATCCTCTATCATCCATCCATCCATCCACCCATCATCTACCCATTTCCTTATTCAACCAACCATACATCCATCTGTCGTCCGTCCGTCTGTCCATCCATCCAATAATTCATCTATCCCATCAATCCATCTTTCTATCAATCTATCCATCTTTCCGTCC